>NC_136902.1:27318911-27553989 GCF_949606895.1 Notothenia rossii
GAGGTCTTAACATGTATGTAAAGGGTCTTGAAAAAGGTCTTAAAAGGTATTACATTTGACTTCAGGATTCCTGCATATACCCTGGTGCAAGCTCTAGCCAATCAAACTGCGTGCTTGTGTGTCCGGGGCGGGAGTTTCATGTGATTGTTTGTTGGTCGAGTTTCAGCCCCCCCCCGCGGGGAAGCGAGAATGCACGCAGCCGTGTGGACAGGCCATTACGGCTGCGCCACTCTAGTCAATGGGTGCTATTCCACCAGACGCGCCGCGTTACGGCTTACCCCTCGATTCCCCGGGTCCGTCTGCGTCGCGTCATGGCTGCGCATTTTGGTCCGGCCTCCTCCGGCGTCATACCCTACCGGGCGCGTTTCAGAAGCATTTCAGAAGCTGAGTGTCTTGCCTGCCGGCTCGCAGTTTTTGTTGATTTGGGCATATTTCCTGGAAAGGCTACTTTGTACAGACAAAGTTAATAATAATTGTAATAATCCAGTTATAAACGACATGAATCAAAGATGTGTTGCTGTATTTTAGTGGTAAAAAAATGCATTCATCATCATAATTATCCTATATAATTTACACAGTGCCTGTGAACCGGAGGAGGACGCTGGCATTTCTCCTCCTACTTGTAAGACTACGGAGGGATAGGGTCTGCACAATTTGTTTATTTTGGGGATGGGCCGATCTTTGCGAACGCCGCGGCGCGGCCGTAACGTGGCCGTAACGCGACGCAGACGGACCCGGTAGAACCTAGGGGTCAGGAGCGTCCCTGGACTCCGCTCAAAATAGGATGCAAGTCTATTTCCGACGCGACACGAGGCATTGCAGAGGCACCGGGCAGGAAGTGGACCGGTAACAGCATCCGGCCCATCCCCAAAATAAACTAATTTTGCAGACCCTGTCCCTCCGTAGTCTTTCAAGTAGGAGGAGAAATGCCAGCGTTCTCCTCCGGTTTACAGGCACTGTGTAAATTATATATATAGAATAATTATGATGATGAATGTATTTTTTTACCACTAAAATACAGCAACACATCTTTGATTCATGTCGTTTATAACTGGGATATTACAATTATTATTAACTTTGTCTGTACAAAGTAGCCTGTCCAAGAAATATTCCCATATCAACAAAAACTGCGAGCCGGCAGGCAAGACGCTCCGCTTCTGAAACGCGCCCGGTAGGGTTTGACGCTGTGGGAGGTCGGAACAAAACCGCGGCGCAGCCGTAACGCAACCGTAACGCAGCACAGATGGACCCGGTGGAATCCAGGGGTTAGACTGAGTAGCTAGTTATGTCAACATAGATGCAGACTGTACACAGATCTTTCCAGATGTCCTATTAGCTATTTTCTTAATGAGTATAAAAACCAACAGGAATAGGAAGATGGAATAAAGGAAGACCTCCTAGATTTTCTTGTCAACCCTGTTTTAACTATTTGATTGGATCTTCATCCTCCCACCTCCTCTTTGCTTCTCTTTCTGTGTCCCCGGGCTAATTAATGACAAATTAGATTAGAATCACATCGAACTCAGCTCTGTGCAACTTCTACTCTAAAGCTGCTTGCTATGGGCTCAGTATACTGCCAACTATGTGTAATGATCATGCAGCTGGCATTTGGTTTTATGAATTAAATTGTTTTGCTCTCCATTCTGCTTATCTGTTAAAGCTTGTAGATATAGGCTAAGACTGCAGAGATTCATTGAAAGGACGGTTTATGAAATCCTTGCATCCTTTGTGGGATCGCTCTTATTCTGCTCCATTAAGGATGGAATTATGGAGTTTTTGCTTCTATTTTCGATGTACTGTTCTTCAGAAAAATAACTGGGTGGCTAGCATGGCCGCTGAAACACTCCAACACAAACTCACAAACCCAAAACAGAGATTAGTTCTTGATGCTTTTGATAAATTGTAGTGTAACTAGCTGTTTAAAGTTGTGTGTGTGTGTATGTGTGCACTGTTGTGACTCAATAGTGGTAGAGTTCATTCCTTGAATAGATACATTTGACCTCCAAGTTAATGATTGTTACAAGAGTGTCTCAGACCTGAAGGGGTGTGTGTGTGTGTGTGTGTGTGTGTGTGTGTGTGTGTGTGTGTGTGTGTGTGTGTGTGTGTGTGTGTGTGTGTGTGTGTGTGTGTGTGTGTGTGTGTGTGTGTGTGTGTGTGTGTGTGTGTGTGTGTGTGAGGAGATCTGCAGAGAAAGAGAACGACAGCAACAAAGAAAGAAAGACAGAAATGTGATCGAAGAAATCAGTCCTGCAGGTTTGAGGAGAGCTGAGATACTTAAGATAAGCTGGGGATGAGAGGCAACAGCAATGGTCTCTAAATTATGTGTGTGTGTGTGTGTGTGTGTGTGTGTGTGTGTGTGTGTGTGTGTGTGTGTGTGTGTGTGTGTGTGTGTGTGTGTGTGTGTGTGTGTGTGTGTGTGTGTGTGTGTGTGTGTGTGTGTGTGTGTGTGTGTGTGTGTGTGTGTGTGTGTGTGTGTGTGTGTGTGTGTGTGTGTGTGTGTGTGCGCGCGTGCGTTGTAAAGCAGTGTGAGTGTGCATTCATTTACGTATTTGTACTTATGCAAGTTGAATTAAATACCATACATTTTACAAGAAGATAACTGGAAACGGCCATCAATGCAATTCCACATGCTTCCTTGTTACATAAGGGATCTACATCCCCTATAATGTTCAAATGGGCCTTTACAAATGTATTTAAGTAATTTGTATTTTGCTGCTTTAACTCTACTGTTTGACCCTTTATATTTGGACTCCATAGGCACAGCTTTTTAAAAAAAAGTACTTACTGCTGATGATAAAAACATGGAATAGAATAATGAAATTGTATATCATTAGAACATATATAGGAAGTGTGTGTCAACAATGCTCAATCCTGGCTCCAACTAACATGCAACATTCGTTTTTTAACCATAACCATTACTCTCTTCCACTGTTCAATTATTGTAAGATCACATTATCTCACCTTATTCAAGAAATTTGAGTTTGTAAATTAAATTCAGATGAACCTCTACTTTTTTTGATGCACACTACTTAAAGTATTCCCCTTTATATGCAATACCGTTAATATTTTGTTGTGCTTGTCCGATCTCAAAAGCATATTTGTTATCAGCTTTATGATGCTGTCTTTTAAAAAAAAGGTTAGTCAAGGTTCTCTATTGAAATATTAAAGGATGCTAGTTAAGTTATATATAACACAAGTAAATGTAATGGGGTGTTAATTAACTGACAATTCTTTTTTTATTATTAAAGTAAGAAATTGCAGTTGTGACATGTAATGAGACACATTTTCTATAATTTTTTTAAGGAACCATAGTCATTAAACTATACTTCAAACATAGGCATGAATAGGCTCAAATAAGAAAAGGAAAATTATCAACCTTTTTTCTATTTAGTGTAGAGTAAGAGAGTGCAAAATCAGCATCATTTGAGATTGCCAGGGCTAATTTTCCTCCTTTCAGGAAAGACATTCGCAGCCACTTATTCGTGTAATAACTTCCACAGGCTTAAAAATGGCCTCAGCTGGCGTCCACACCATATGCAAAATGGCTGCTTTGTGAACCGTACACAGGAAGTAGTAAATGGGCTATAACTTAAAGGGACACCTGTACTATAATGCTAAGAGGTACATTATAGACCTCACAGCTATCCCTTAGTCAGTCTTAAGTCTCTGTCTGAGCTGCGGTTTCAACATGAGTCTTGATGTAGTCGGAGGAAGGTGATCGTTCATAAACCTGGTTCAATGTCTTCTGTTCGTATCTTTTCTCAGGCTGCAGGCTTGGGTTTTATTATGTGATTAATAATGCGCTCCATCTGCAAACAGAAATCCTGGGTCCCATGACTGCATCCATAAAGGCAGTTAAAGTTAAATACTTTAGCTAGCTAATGATAGCATAGACAAAATAAATATGTAATAGTCCATCACCAAGCTCATTATTTAACTCCTTGGTAAAAGGACAAGTGAGAAATACCTTAATAAAAACAGAGTCAAGGTTTGCATCACATTGATATGGCTTATTGTTGGAAGAGGATGTTTAAAAAAAAATGTTGCCTAGACGTTTGCCTACGGCTAAATGCAGTACGCCAAAAATGCACAAGCCATACTATTCTTCTAAAATCAAGCTTTGGCTAAGAACTGAGAATAATCGTACTGTAGTTTATGCTACAAACTTCGGATTTAATAGAGAACGAGATGGTGCGATGTCAATTAGATGCACTCGTAAGTATTACAGTACAAGCAGATGGGGCACACAAGCCACAGCCATGCAGATAGGTTTTGGTTTTATTCATCTATGTTTAGATATATGCTTTCCTGCTGATGACTCAATTCAGTATGCCTAATTATGAACACAGGACTCAGGTGTGTAAAGGATTCACTGGTTTTATCCACATTGAAGCAGAAGTGGCTTTTCTGCGCCGCTGTGCTGTTGATTAAGCTTGACATGATGAGAGCAGAAGAGCTGCCTGGATTAAAAAACTGCTGACTCCTCTCCCTCCATGTTCGCTCCCTCCCCATTTTCTCCTTGCTCTTTCCCATCCCTCCATCATTTGGTTCATCCTTCATTCATTCAAGGGTCTCTTGTGATGTTGCTTGTGAAAAAGAGGGATAGACAGGGACTCATTAAAATCAGCCCCCTTCTCTTCCTCACTATCTCTCCATCTCCCTCTCGCCATCTTCATCAGATGTAATTATGGCAGCACAAGTTGGGTGGAGCCTGCACAGCAAAAATTATACTTTCAAATCTCCTTCCGCCTTAGCTATTCAAGGAACGAGACCTACATTTTCAAGCTGATCAGAGAGAGAACTGAAAAATGGGGGTAAAGACGGAAAACAGGGAGAACAGAAGCAGAGAGGAGAGGAAAGAGAGCTACAAAGAGAATATGTTAAGGGGGATGTCAGGCTGTAGCATAGGCTGTAGTCGCTGAGTTAACAGAACATGGGATCAGTAATGCCGTCAAGCTAGACAATGCCAGACTGCAAAGCAGGCTGGGACAGCACAGTGGGAGGAAGTGCTTACAGTAGTTAGGGTACGTGACTGAGGCAGACAGTTTTTTCTTCCCTTCAAATTCAAGAAGCCAACTTGTCCTCAGGAAAAAAAATCAAGAGGAGGGAGGGGGTAGGGGGTTCAGTGGATACAGACGGGGTGATACAGTACATCTGCGCATTGCATTGTGGGAAGCAAAGGGGATGGGAGAAACGCTTGAAACGTGCACAGATTTACTAGCTTTGGTCTGGCTGCAGAGGAGCTAAGATAGCGCGATTTATGGCAGCTGTTGCAGATGCAAAGCTACAGTAGGACAGACAGAACGAGAGCAGGTTGACTCAGAGAGGAGCTGTGTGTGTTTGCAGTCGGGAGAAATTAGAGAGCCAAACAAGGTCCGGACACAAGGGAGTATCAGCTCTCATCTGGAGGAAGAAGAGAAGGAAGGAGAGAGACATGGAGAAAAGGATGAGGAGGAGGGGTGATGCTTTTTATTTTTATTTTTAGATGCTGAGAGGTGTTTTCGCGTTCATGTCATTTGACTGCGAGTGTCTCTTATTATATCTGTTTGTGTGTTGCTTATGTCACTTGATGTGCATCCCTCTTTGGATTTATATGTGTGTTGGCGAGAGATGTGAAGCTTTTTCGGTTGCGCTTCGGCTCAGCAATCACTCAGCGCTGCAGTCAATTTTTGGTTGATTTACCTTTCTCTTGCTCTATTTCTGGTTGATTAAAACTGTTCTCTCTGCACTTATGTTTTCCACAAGACTTGACCATATTCTATGTGTAGCCATCCAAATGTACTCGGTCTAATATCTTCAGCTTTGAAGTTGGCTGAATGAATACTGTGTTCATGTGGATTGGATGAGATTCCTGTGCACCCTGTCTGAGTCAGTGATGCTATTTAAAGTAATCTACAGCAATTAATCATACTGATGTGTTACATAAATAGTTTGCTCTGTCTCCATACATTATCTTTCCCTCCTTCTCTTTGCTCCATTTGCTTTAACTTTTACAACAATTGGTAGCTACAACCTCTTAAACCTCAATGACCCAGTAAGCCAAGCAGAACCTTGTTTAAAATGATATTGGAGATCCCGAAAATCCCATATATGACACGCTGACATTGGGGAACTATGTATAAGCTGATGCAAAACAGGCCAAGAATACTTCCATTATGATGGAATGGTACTGTTGTATAAACAGCTTTAAAATACTTCACTCAGCATAGATAATCAGCTTCAATGAAGAGTCGGCACAACCTGATACAGAAAATATGAGTGTGATTAGATTTGAGGAAAAGTTTTAATAACATGAAACCTTTTTTGCTCTCTGTCTGCAGGTCCAGGAGTGGCTGTGTCTGAATTGTCAGATGCAGAGAGCTCTTGGCATTGATATGACCACGCCTCGCTCTAAGAGCCAACAGCAGATTCACTCCCCATCCCACCAAGCCAAGCCCATCGTCCAGCCTCAGCAGCCCACACCTCAGCCAATAAAACCGGCAGCAGCAGTACAGCCCAAACCTTTGGCACAGAGTCAGCCCACCCAGCGGCAGCAGCAGCAGCCGCAACAGCCCCAACAGCAGCCTCAGTCTCAGCCCTACGGCCAGACTCAACCCTACTCCCAGTCTCAGCCTTACAGCCAAAATCAACCCTACTCCCAAAGTCAACCCTACTCCCAATCCCAGTCTCAGCCATACTCCCAGCCCCAGTCCCAGCCCCAGTCCCAGCCCCAGTCTCAGCCATTCTCCCAGCCCCAGTCCCAGCCCTACTCCCAGCCATACTCCCAGTCCTACTCCCAGCCCCAGTCCCAGCCCTACTCCCAGCCCCAGTCCCAGCCATACTCCCAATCTCAGCCATACTCCCAGCCCCAGCAGTATCCCCAGTCTCAGCCCCAGTTGTACCCTGCATCCAAGCCAGGACCCCAAAATCAGCCTCATACTTCCCCAGGATTGCAGAGACAACCAAACCCTGGCGGCCAACAGACCCAGACTGGGTCCTTTCAGCAGGGCATGAAGTCCGACCAGTACTCCCAGAGAGGCCCTGGAGCTCCAGGAGCTGCTGGAGGTCTCACAGGAGGCCTTAACCAGCCTGGGGGTCCAAGGATTCCCCATCCTGGAGCTGTGCCTCTCCCTGGCATGACCAAGGCACCGTCACAGCCCGATTTGGGTCACGGTTCTCCGATGCACCAGTCTGTAGCGCGTCACCATGACCAGACCAGGAGCGCTGGTTCATCCCCAGCCCATAGACCTCAGAGTCAGGCCCCTCCTCCTGCCCAGGACGGCCTGACCAAACTTTTCGGCTTTGGGGCATCGCTGCTCAATCAGGCCAGTACCCTGATCAATGTTGACCCGCTAGCCGGCGCTTCCACCCAGCCAAGCCCTGCACGGGGCAAGGTGGTGTTCAGTAATACGACTGCTGACAACAAGCAACAGCAAGGAACCCCTGCCACCAAACCATTCGGTATGGGGGGCCCTCATGCGCCGAGTCAAATGGGTGGCCCTCATGTGCCGAGTCAAATGGGTGGCCCTCATGCCCCCACTCAAATGGGTGGCCCTAATGCGCCCACTCAAATGGGTGGCCCTCATGCCCCCAGTCATATGGGTGGCCCTCATGCACCGGGTCAAATGGGTGGCCCTCATGCGTCAGGTCAAATGGGTGGCCCCCATGCACCCAGCCAAATGGGGGTTCCTAGGATGGGTGGACCGCAAGCACCATCTCAGAAGCAGCAGACCACGTTGCATCAACATGGAATGCCCCAACAGCAGTCGCCCGCACACCATCAAAAAGGGCCGCAAGGACAACAGCATCAGCAAACACCTGCTCATCTGGAGAAAGCGCTGCAGAAGCAGGCGCCCGTGGTGGCACCCAAGCCTGCTCCAGAGCCTGAGAAGCCAAAAGTGAACTGTCCTCTTTGTAAAACGGAGCTGAACATCGGCAGCTCCGACCCGCCCAACTACAACTCCTGTACAGTGTGTCACAGCCAAGTGTGCAACCTGTGTGGCTTCAACCCCACGCCACATCTGGTGGAGGTAAGAGAACAAACATGCAGTACAGTGTTCACACAAAGAGCCATAATCACATGTTCAGATGTTTTGAAAAAGATAATATTGTACATAGCCATTTTAGGTGTAAAAAATGGTGGGGCAAAAACTACATTCCAAAGATGCAAAACCATTTCCTATTGACTAAAGTTCAACACAGGTAATAATCTGACTGGGCACAAACATGTTTTCCTCAACTTGCTGTTCTACTTCTTAATTCACTGTTTGTTTGTGCGGTCTGCATGAAAGCCTTGTCTTGACCAGGTACCGCTTTTGAATAACACACTGGAGGCAAAAGAGTGTCTATAAGCTAGTAGTTAGTTCTGTGACCACAGTCCCTATCTTTAAAATCAATTCTAACTGCTGCAAGCTTCTGTCAAATGACAGCAACAGTTATTTGCCAATTGCTTCGGGCCTACTTACTGTTTTTTTCCATGCTCTGTGCACTTGACGTTACAAGCACTGAGCTATCCACACATAGCAGCCTTGCAAGCCAAATACAATTAAATCAGTATATTCAAACTATTCCTTTTTGGCAACTGACCCTTAATTGGGTGATAATGTTAAGTAACAACAGCAAACACTAACAGCATGTATTTATGCAGAATTATATACATACTTCTAAGTTTCTTAATACCACTCAAATCACACTTTTTTCTGCTACCGGCAGGTGGGACTTTGTCCCACTTTCCCAAAATGAAAGACTCTGGCCGTTCACAAAAGCACAATTACTGTAATTTCACACACACACAATTCAGAGTCATCCCTGCCCAGACAATCGATACCATTCAGCACAAATATAAAATGCTATTCATTCCACTGTTGGACTTTCTTCCTCTTTACTGCATCGATGCAGTTAGACCTGAACCTCTGAGGAATTAACTGTCTCTTCTCCCTTCTTCTGCTTTTATCAAACCGAGTATTTATAGACCTATATTACGTTTTGAGATTTATTTTATTTTCATTTGTTCTGCTTCTATTCAATATGTAGCAATCCTCCACTAGACTTTTGCTTTAATCTTTAATCCCCCACTTTCTTGTTTATTTATTGTCTTTGGGTATAAGGCTCTAAAGGTAGACGTATATCTATAAATGTATGCACCTCCACCACTGTACTTGGATATACTTAAGCGTGATTGTCATTCATTAGCCATACCCTTGGTAATTTAATAAGTACATCATATGATTTTTAATTGCATACACCAATTTATAAAAATGTTAATGAAACAAATATACCGTAACATGCACAAATGTCTCTATCAACCTTTTCATTTATTAATTTAATTTGAGTCTGTCCTTAATTGTTCCTTTGAGCTTACACAATGGTACTTATTTAAGAGGAAGGCAACCAAAGTTACAAAATATGAATCAGTGCCCTGTATTGGACATTCACATCTTCAGAAAATAGATCAGTAATTATTCTAAATTATGCAAGATTTAAAAGAAATATCTGATGAGAAATGTAACCAATCAAAAGTTAATGTTGCATTCCTTTGTGCCATAATCTAAAGATACCATATTAAAGCTCAGTACAATTCCTGAGATGTACTATTCCATGGGTGATAGTGACAAAGAGCACCAACAATCCAGCTTGCTATTCAGATAGATGTACTTACAGTAAGCACATTGGGACATAACTAAGGGATTCTCAGCCAACATGCCATTAAAAGATGGTCACAGCAACCACTGAAATTGGAAAACGAGCTTAGTTTATATCAAACACACAGAATGGCTTGAGAAGGATTTTTTGACACTTTAAAATCAATTTGGCACGGCCTCCAACAATCCATCAGCTGTTGAACCCCGAGCCTGTTTTTCAGGCCTCAGGCTCGAAAATGACATTCCCAGAACAAATGACCATAACTTCACTTCTAAAAGGGGTAAATTAATAATCTTTTTTCTCAAAGCAATGATAAACCTGTGAGTTGGATGTAAAAAAAAACGAATCAATATAGAATTTTTTTATTTTAAAGTAAATTCAGATTGAACATAGTAAAACAAATTAAATGATTGTGTCTGTCCAAAAAAAACCATTACTTACACTGAAAACCACCATTGAATCCAAACTATAACATATAATAAGCACCCTGTATCAAGATTGATGCAAAACAAGTGAAATTTGACCTTTTTAGAGAGATTTAGCAAAAAGAAAACCACTTCTGGGGTCATTTGGGTGCCTTTTCCATATCTCTGGCCCCCCTCGATCGATTTTGATGATTGACACCTCTTTTTAAGCGTTAGAGCCAATAGAATCGAGGGGAAGTTCCTAAAATCCATCTAAACATTACCCATTGGTGAATGAGTGATGCGTAGCCAGAACGCCCAAACCCGGAAGCTGTCATACACTCTGGTAGCTCTCATAGCAACTATGAAAACTCCGTTATTGGCATAAAGAGTGGAAGAGATTGAGTTCGATGAGGGGGAGAACAGATGGACAAAAGAGCGATAGACTGAAGGGCAAAAAGGCAAAAGAATGACACCGAATGAAGGTTCTGAGAGAAGCTTAATCACAAAACACAGACATCCTTTTCAGTTATGCTTTCTTTCTATCCTCCAAAGTGATTCTTCTCACACAACAATGCTATGAGTGTAAAGGCCGACTACTTTCTCACCTCCTCTTTATCGATCCAGACGCAGGCTTAAAGGTGAAATGAGGGAAGGATAGAAGCAACAGCAAAGGGTAGAAAGAAATACAAATAAGTAAAGGAAGTAAGAAAGGAAAAAATAAAATGAAACATTTGTTATGTATATATTAGAGGACTTATGCAAACAGAGTATTTCGAAGGGAAGTCAAAGACAAGGAAATATGTACTGTAAGTAAGGAATGATGTGGGAAAGAATCGAAGAGGGAAGAATATTTGAAAGAAAAGACAGAAATACTGTAGGCAAGGATGCATGTAAATCAGTCAGGCAAACTGAGAATGACTGTTGTATTTACTTGAGGCAACGTGATGCCTTCAGGGTCTCTGGAGAGTACAGCTGTTCATAGTACTGTACCGTAATGTACTGTCACTGCCTTAAGCTAGACCTACAGATAATATATCGGGATATATAGAAGTATTATTATGTAGTAACAGTGATAAATGTACACACAGAGTAAGGACAAAGAACGGTTCAAAATGTTATTTAGACCGTAAGAAACACAATTGACTCACACACACGCCGATATAAAGAAGATATATTATGTAAAGAGTACAAGTAAGTGTATTTGAGTGTGTAATGCTGTTTAAGGCCTGAAGCAAGCAAGAAAGAAAGAGCAGAAAAGAGAATATAAAAAGGGGGAAGAAAGGAGGAATATAGAAATGTCAGAGGGTTAAAACAATTCATACTTATTATTCATTAATACAAAAAGGTCAATTTGATGCTGTATATATGTAACCTAACTTTTGAGTTAAAGTCAAGCAAAGATAAATTAAAGTCTTAAATAATTGGAGACCTAGAGACATATTAAAAAAACAAGAAAACGGTAAGCAATTCAGAAGTGATAGAAAGTAAAAGAGGAGAAATCAATTCCAGTTAATGTTAATTGCGATAAAAAACGTGATCAACACAGCAACTCGCTGCAAATTCAGTCATTCTTTGCCTTAGTAGATTTTACGTTGTACTCAGTAAGCTTGCTAACCCTAACAACCGCTTAGAGATGTCCCGCCCCTTAGCCTATCACGTACAATGTGCTGGGGTGCTAGTCCCTGGAAGGGCGAGGGTTACGTAGTGATGTCACTATGTATCAGAAGTGGACAAAATCCAATCAAGCCGTTTCAGGCTGGGGGGAGTGTGGACACCTTTGGAGACCATTTACATGCACGAAAACCTATATAACACACTAAAGGAAAGGGAATTCTCCAAAAAGCATGGTAGGGCCCAGATTGAATTTTTACTTGAGCCGTCCCTTATAGATACTGTCTTTTTACGTTAGTGAGCCGGATCATTTGGCTCGGCTCTCTTAAAGCGCCGGGTGTTTCTGCTCCCAAACGGCTCTTCATGTTACCATAGTTTACCACGGAGCCTCAGTTTTGCCGCTGCGAGGCTCTGGCGCTTGCAGCTCATGCGCGTGCTCCATTAAAACCCCCCCGCTCATCGCGTCCAAATCACGCACGCTCCATGTTGTCCTGTAGCAGGCACCGCCGATGTCGGGGAAACGATCCTCAATACTCCAAAAAGAATCCCACCAGACTCCTTTGCCCCTCCAACAGAGGGATGTCCTTGTCCTTTTTCCTTTTCGTCATTTCAAGCGATAAAAACTCTCGATCTTCTCTCAAATTATTAATATTTTTGGACGCCCTCGGCGTCAAATGACGGCAAGACGCCCCCCTGGCGGAAACGCTGGTAGGGCCCCTTTAATTTCTACTTCGGTAGCTTTTCCTACTGAAAGCAAATATTTGCAAAATTTTATTTCTAAATACATTTAAATGTTTGTTTTTTTATCCCGTGCTAATGTTCTTTATTCTGCTGCCAGAGAATGTGTTTGTCTAATTTTAGTAAAAAAAACTTTACAGTTCACTCCTCTCTTTACCATGCATGCACTATAATACACACTGTGACGTAAAACAACCCTGTGGCTTTACTGAATAAATTACATTTTTAACAAAGTGACAAATACTAGAGTTAGTGTTTCAGAAAGACTGTGGTGGAGAAACACGGAGGGACGCGCACTCTCTTTATACATCAATAATTAAGCAAAGGTTTTTTGAAATATAGATAGCAGGAGATGAAATATGTAAAGGGGAAGGAACAGAAAAGTAAAACGCCTCTAAATTTATCCTGTACCCGCTGTCCTCTCTGCTTCTCTGTACTTAATGCCGGACTCCAATACTTTTTTCCTTGGTCCCTTTTTCTCTTTTCCTTTTGTGTGCTCATTCTTCCATCTGTAAGTCTTATCTAAGCTAATGGAGCTTGATCGGGACTGGGCGTGTCTCATAAACTGTGGTGTATGTTGTTTCACGTATGCCGTAGTTTGAATTCAAAACATTTCAAACACAATAACTCAGCTCTGGTGTAACAGCGATCTAATGAATGATGACACACCACTCACAGGCACACACACTACCCTGACAGTGTCTATAAGCAGGTGTTAGTGAATGAGTCAATGAGGCCATTTCTCTGTCCGGTCTGTCATTCAGGCTTTCACAGCCGTCATCACTGCTGTCGCAACAATTATTAGGATTACTGCACCCAGTCCACCTGTGTATGTCTAAAAGTGTGTGTGTGTGTGTGTGTGTGTGTGTGTGTGTGTGTGTGTGTGTGTGTGTGTGTGTGTGTGTGTGTGTGTGTGTGTGTGTGTGTGTGTGTGTGTGTGTGTGTGTGTGTGTGTTGTCCGCATGGCTGAGGAAAACTGATTAGGGATTGTGACATTTAGAGTACATTAGTGTGTTTGTGTGCAATCATTATATAAGCAAGATTCCATTGAGAGGTTTGATCCTAGGACAAAGCTCATGAATATTTGTCTTTCAAAGGACCTGAATACCAGACTAAAAATGCTTAATTTCTCCACAGTAAGCAGTCTAACCTTGAGGAAAATAAAGTTAGCAGCAGCATGTGCACACCATGAAAAGAGCACATTATGATATACTTACAGGGTGATGGAATTGAAAGAGGTGATTATTGATTCACATATGTATTTGAGAAAACACCATGAAGCAGATTTAGTGTATTCCTCGACATGTATAACTAAAACACACTCACAACCGCATAAAATCTAAAGCAGCTTTAACGATTGCTCACATAGTTACCATCACCGGCCAGTTTTATTTTTACATAACACTTGTTGTTTTCTGCTAAAGTAACCATCTTATTATAATGTCTGTCACACAGTCGGACACTCTGCCTCCGGAAAATGCCACAGTGTCAGAAAGTTTAATGTGGGTAATTGAATGAATTTCTCTGGTTGTATTTAATTAGGTGTTTGTACATGTGTGAGAAGTTCCCAAAGCACCGGTCATTCTAAAGGTTGCTATCAGCACTTTGGGGGGTCATTAGAGGTTAAATGAGTGGACTTAGTTTTTGTTTGTTTTTTCGTTAATTTTTGTTTCCCTTCTTGTCCTTTTATCTTTTCCCTCGTCTAGCTGCTCTCTATTCTACTGGGAGATAAATAAAAGAATAACAATCTCTAAATTGTTGAGCGGGCTACCCAGAGAGAAACAAACTAATGGAGCGAGGAAAAACAGAGTACATAATTTAAGACAGAAGCTGCATAATGTTTCCTAAACTGTGTGACATTTATTCAACACCAAACAAATAAATGCCACAAACAAGTGAAGTGTCTGAGAGTGGAAAGATGATGAACAGGTCTGATTAGATTAACAGGGTCAGAGAAAAAGACTCTCTCACTCACACACGCACGCAAACACAAACACACAGTGTAACTAACTTGAGGCATCCTCATCATCAGTTTTTGATGTCCACATCTCACAATAATCCACATCAGTGTGGCTCTCAGTCAAATGTAGAAACCGTATGTGTGTGTTCGAGCACCCATTCAACATTAAACAAGGCCACTTGGAGTCCCAGTGTTGGTCATGCTTTACGTAATGAACTTAAATAAATGGTTTTAATTTGTACAAATAGGTTGTAATCTACTGGATGAAAAAAGTTCAATGTTTAAAGCGATTTATTTTCAATTTGATTTGTGAATGGCTATATCTAGTAGTCCCTACTTGGTCAATGTAAAATGATAGACCCCAGTTGGTGATATAGGCAGGTAGGCGTGTTTGTATGTGTTAATGTGTATATCTGTTTTTGTGTGCGTTTGTGTGAGAGAGTATGTTCAGCTGTGTATGCTGGTCAGCATCCTTAAATAGTACAGAGAGAAAGGAGCAGATGTCACATTGTGCAAAACAGACCCCCCCACCACACACACACACACACACACACACACACACACACACACACACACACACACACACACACACACACACACACACACACACACACACACACACACACACACCCACACACACACACACACCTACCTGCCTATATAACCACCAGGGATCCATCATTCTGCACTGTCCAATTGGGAACCACACACAAGTTATTATTTGTAGCTTGTAATTTCAATTGTTTTCCCTTCCTTCTAATCCACATCTTTCTTTTGCTCCTAATTGTGTTCATATTCATATCAGTCCACAATATTGCCATGCACTAAAAATGAGGGCCTTAATCAAGGCGAGTTGACAAGGAGTGAGGACTTAGATGTAGGAAAAAAAGGTTGGAGTGAGTCATGCTTCTCTATTTAGAAAGAAATCAGAACAGAAATAGAGGAGAGCAGCAGCAGCAGCAGCAGCAGCAGCAGTGGCGGGCTCCTAATGGACGTACGGTTCGCTCCTGCACTTCAGGACATCTCACTACAATTAATAATACAACGGCTCGCCTTCCTCTCCTCTCCTTCTTCTTCTCCTTCTTCTCCTTCTTCTCCTTCCCTCCTCTTTCTCTCCTTTCTGCCTCTGTCCACCCGCCTCCTCTCCATCTGTTCCTTTCATCTTGTCCTCTCTGCCCCCTTTTTGTATCCTCTCTCCCCACCCCAGATTTGCCCAGGTGGGATTCAAACTGGCAACTTTTTGATCACCCTCCTGCTTTGAGTGAAAATATAGTCTTCCCACTAATTACATATATTCACCCTTTTCTTTTTCTCCTTGTCTTTTTATTTCTGTTCCTTTTCTTAATTATTTGTCCTAATATCTATGGAAACTTGTTAATTTCAGCACATTTGCAATTTTCTTAGTTTTTCCTCTCGCTTAATCTTTCTCTTTCTCTCTTTCTCTTTACTTATTCAGCACACCAAACTCCTTTTTCTTTTTTAAGCATTCATACAATATGCATTGACAAACCTGCAAGACAGATCACTTTTTATGCGTGTTATTTTTTTTCAGATATTTTTTTTCCTCAGCAAGTTTCTTAAGAAATGAATCATCAAAATCACAACGCAGTCGTGAAGAAAATAACCATCTGGTGTTATTTTAACCGAGGTTGATGCGTACGCTTTTGAGGGGCAGGGAACTTGTGAAGGTGGTTATTTAATTTATTCAATATTGGAAATTATTTTTGAGTGCAATGTAGTTAACATTTTGTGTAGGAGAAATTATATTTAAATAGGAGACATTGTATTTACATTTATTTTCAATACTATGAAATGTTTGTCTCGGAAAATACTCAAAAGCTCCTTAAGTGTATTTCAGAGAATTACAGTATATAAGAATGATTTTCTGTAGAACAAAGATCTTTGATGAAGTTTCATAGTTAAATATTTTGATTTTTCAAAGATACTTTATACCATATACTTTCTTCTTCCGAACGCAATCTTTCAGCCGTTGTGAAATAGTAATTTATTTTTTTTGAGTGGATTTTTCATAGCTGTGAAATGAAGAGACACAAACATGTCCTTTAATTTCACTTGTTACTTCAACTGCAAATTTACACTTTTGTCTCTCAAACAATAAGAACTGACCCTGACCCAAATTCATAAAGTTCATTCGATTTCTTAAACGGACCGTTTTGTCCGTAGATTCACCTTTCTCTAAACATATATGTACCATATGTCCTCTCACATGCAGTACTTAGAATAGATTTGTCTTCAGACTGATGTCTCTGCCCATCATTGCGTGCCGACTTGACTTCTCTCAGTCGGTTCTTTAAATACCTGCAGATGACGTAAACCGAGACAGCGCGCAGAGTTTGTCTCACTTAGTTTAGTCAAGCGAGAGCTGCAAGTGTCATATTAAGATTTGACTATTAGTGCGATGAGACTAAACACTGATGCAAACTGCAGACATTTCTTCTCAAAGACAGGATGTGCTTAACAGACTTTACAAATGTCAATCTAGTCTTTAGCCTCCGTGGTGACATAAATCAAGAGCTCCCAATCTGATGCTGTCTTTAAAGGTTGCTTCATTCATGCACCCTCATACATATTCTCTTTCTCTATTCTCTCCCTCAAACACCTGGGTCTTTGTTTATGATGGAGTTGATTTGTGATGTTTTTCACTTCAACATAATCCCCCCGCATTGCTCTTCCTCCTCGATGTCTTCTGTCTTCCCCTCCCTCTCTCATCCCTGTCCTCCTTCTTTCAACTCTACAATTCTTTTTGCTTTAAAATCACTCCCCTTCTCCTCCTCAGTCTGTCCACCTCACTGTTTGTGTCCTCCTCCTCACCTGCAGGTCTCTTCGATCTTTTTCTCCTCTAAATTGTGTTTCCTAACTCCTGAACCCTTCCCTTTCCTCGTGTTCATCATCTTCAGTCTGACTCCATCCCCGAATCTGTTTCCCTTTTGCTATTTTCTCTTTCATCTTCTCATCTCACCATCCCTTTCAACTTTATTTGCCTATTCTGTTCTCTCCATCTCAATTTTTGGCACTATTTTTTGAGTAAACACATAGCTCCCTGAATGAATAAAAGACTTGGCTGTAAGGCAAGGATTAAGCTCACTAAGATGCTCTTTCTTTTTTGCTTTGTCATAAAATGTGTTTAACGTTTTATATTAATATTCCTACTACCTTTTTTAACATAAATGCATGGTAGATCATTGCCTTAAAAACAGTTTCCAAGCAAAGTTGTGCTCTTTCATCAGACTTATTTTATTCAAATAGTAGCTAATACACAGACCAAACGCTTCCATAGAGATTTGTGTGCCATATCATTGGAGAAATGTAAACAGTTACGTTTTCTTTTTTTAAATGTAAACTTGATAAAAGGTGCAGAACAAAACAAATTGTGAGTTTGCCATTTGATCTAAAAAGTCTTGCAACGTATCAGAGACTTGTTCCACTGGCTTCCTTTGATGAATATTTCATATTCTTATATAATGTAGATATAAAATGATTGGCAGTGGTGCAACAGATAAACTCATATACTGTAGAGACACAACCGTGGCTAAATGATGAGACATGATGAGGTCAGTGAGTTTTTTCCCTCCTTAAAACCACAGAGGAGACATACTGTTCCACAATGTGTCCTGATAAATCTTTCAGGAGTGCAGGTTAGCACATCCTCTATAAATAGTTCCAGACGGTTACCTGCAGAAAAATAATCCCTCTTCACCACCTCCAGACATTTTGTTGGTTTTTACTAAAACGTGTGTTGTGTTGCTAAACTACAGCTCCATTTTTAGACAAAGTATTAACCGTACGTAACTGTATCCGAGCAGCTTGTATCCTCATCTTAAAAAAACTCTGCATGCATACCAAAAGTCAAGATAAAAAAGTATTGCGAGGCGTATTTATGAAGTACATTTAAAGCCTTACGTTAGCTATTGAGATTTGGCGATTGCATTTCTGATTCAACTATAATAAAAGTGGTGTTAATACCTGGCCAGGATCCAGTGTTCCAAAAAACATAAAATTATAAATAAATATAATAAATATTATACATGTATGTTTGCCACATATTATTTACTGCAATATTCCAAAGTCCAATCGTAAAATCCGATTGCTCGAGGGAATCTTTGCCAGGCTTACTTACAAATTGGCCTACAAAAAGACGTCCACTCCACCTCTCTATTACCCCGTGCTGTTTCAGTCTTCCCATTAACAGGTACATTATTGTTCTTTGCCACAGTTAGTGGTAGTGGTGTTATTTGGAAATGGTAGTAGTAAGAGAGGCGGAATGACCCTCTTGGGGACAGTAAAGGGGCCCCTCCCTTGGAGAGCCTCAACGTGAGGGACGTACTACTACCCCTCCCACAAGAAAAACATCTTCCTACAAGAGTAATGGAACAAGGTTACAATCTCTCGAGGGCACTTATGTGAGGACACGTTTGACATAAGGGCTTAATGTCTGGGGGAAGAAACAGCGAGCTGCATCAATATGTTCATATTTGTTCCAAAAACAGCATGTCTCTTGGGACTCCAGGAGATAGGTGTGTGCTGTCTGTGTGTTAGCCTTTGAGTTTCTGCATGCTGTACCTTTTTTAAGTTTTGTATTTTTCCCGTCCTACTTTCGCTCCTCACTCCAGCATGTTGCTTTTAAATGGGTCAGTGAGGAGAGCTGTTCCCTCCCTTGGGCTACACAGCTGATGAACAGCACCCCTCACACTCGGAAAGAGAGTCCCACAGAAGCACAATGTCTGACTCTGAAGCGAAAACCCAAAGGTAAAGGGACGATGCAGCGGAGAGAAAGACGGGGATTCCCTCACCGGGTTAGAAGCAAAAGGACATGATGCTAAAGCTGCTCGGAGGCAAGGGAGGAAAACATTTTTTAAATGCAGGTGTGGATGTGTGAAGGATGAATGAGGGGAGAGATCTCACCTCTAGAGAGTTAAAAACATACAGTTAGACTTTGGTTTATGTAGATCAAAAACAAAGGATTCAGGCGACTTAACGCTGTAAATCTCAAAGCCACAATGCTTGTTAAGAGCAGAGAAAGGGTCATTATTATTATTATTGGCTTCCAAAACAATAATTTGACCGATTAATTATTTGATGCTCTAGAATTTAAAACATTTTTTAAGGGCCTCATTTAAACCACGGAAAAAAAACCTTAGAACAGAAGTGAATCAACATGACAGATACCAACAATCTTGTTTATTTTAATTATTTGTACTATCTTGCACACATTAATTGGTTTGATTTCATTTTTTATAACATGAAAAAGAAGAAGGCGAGAAAAACAAAATACAGATTTGATGTTCAGTTTGGTATATCCATGGTTTTACATGAAAGCAACCAACGGGACATACATTGGGAAATAGACTTAAAGGACAAACTGTATCATTGCAAATCTGTGCATCTGGTTCCGTAATGGCCAAGGGAAAAACACATCCTTCCCTGGAGTTATGCACCTGCATCACATCACCACTGAAATGGAAAGATTACTCCCGAAAGAAATATATGAAGCACTCTGCAATCTGCAATGCGTAGGCCTAAACCCGTGATAGTAGAGGGATGAACATTTGAGACAAAATGCAGCAGCAGACCCAGGCAAGGATCAAAGTGATTTGGAAAAAACAAACCATATGCAGCTGATGAGCCGACATGAGCCTCGACACACATCAAAACCCGTGAAGAAGAGCCGTAATGGAGAAGTGGTATTCAGATTCTGGACTTCAGTATCTAGCTTTGCCAATTGCCAGTGATGGAAAACTAGATGAGTTCCAAGACTAAGCCTAAGGGCACAGATAAGGAAAGAAATACTATTATTGGAACTGAGTCCGCTGCTGATAATGAAGGATTCTGTTTGAGCGGTATGTAGAGCAGAGGCTTGGTCTTCTTGAGTCATTATGGCTGACTGCAGTAAAACTGTCATGGAGCTTGTTGTCTCTAGAGGCAGCCGCAGAGCCACAGAGCAGGTTTATGTGTGAAAAACATTTCTACTTTAAATTGGATTTTGGGGTGTAATGGCTGACTGGAGGAATTGCAGTTCAACACTGTCTGTTCAAAGTCAGAATTCACTGCTGGCAGATGGTCATTACAGCCACAAGCTTGTAGAACAGAAAAACAGGGAAGAAAATGGCTCCATAGACATTCTGTTTTCCCCACCTAGCAGCATAAACTTAGAAGCTCATGTTGTGTGATGTGTGGCATTGAATAGATAGAACACTGCAGTTATAATATACTGGTGAGGTTTAACATGGCGGATTAAGCAGGTTCCAATAAATGAAAAGGTTATTCAATACTAGGAGTTATTGATCAAAGGAAACACTTTCATAGGGAATGTGAACATGCACATATGACAAGTTGTTTTTTACTTTTATGTCAAGTTTAGCAGGTCTCCTAATGTATTTATAGTCAATTGAAAGGTTATTTAAGTTTGATTTTCAGAAAGAGTAACATACAAATATTATGTTTTTGTGGCTTTCTCAAATTTGAAAAAGTCCCTGCCTTTAGACAAAGAAGGAAGACACATTCAACCAGTGGATTAGGCAGAGGGATCCGCATTTGTACATACCTTTTTCTTACTTTTGAACTCAAGCCAGATAGAAATGACATAGTGAAAAGGATAAAAGGCTATTTTTTTTTACATGTTTTGTTAAATACATAATCCTTTCTTTTACATTTGACACATTGATTTCCCAGGATCTGTCAACACAGCGTAACTGTTACTGGAGTAGCATATGAAGTTCTGACTGCGGCGAACTTGGCAGCCGCTGTAACTCGGGGACTTACCGTATTGCGTGGGAATATGTACTGAAATAAAAAGCAATGTGTCTTATTTTACGTCTCTCTGCCCCCGCGGCTCTTCCTGTTTCTCTCCGGGTTTTCTGATGTTTTCATATTAAATACAAACACATTGATCTCCCCTTTTCTTTTATATGTTATCTCTCACTTACACACCGTTTAAAGAAAAATGCAGAATGAGTGACTCATAAGCTGCGTTTGAGTAAAAGTGGGTTCATACAATAACACACATAACACTTTGCATCATAAAAGGAGGATGTGCTAAAAACCCACTAAACTCAAACAAACACACATTCATGATTCACATGGATTATGGAGGGAAAAGGTGAATTACTCAGACACACTCGTCTTATCGTCTTTCTTTCCGTCTTTCATGGTACCACCAGTCTCACTTATTCAGTCAATTCACCTTTTATATTCCCACATATGTGTGTGTGTGCATGGGGGTTGTAGGTGTGTGTTTTGGGGTTTTGAAAGCCAGAGAGAACATTGATTCTCCCTCCCTGTGTGTCTCAGGAGAGAAGCAGAGCAGATGGATGATTCACACCTCTCTCTGCTCTCCACCCAAGTCCATTCACATTTTTGGGTTGTTTTTTTTACGATTCATTTCATGTGTTAAACGTGAATCGGAAACATCCACAGGAGGTATCGTTACAATGTTAAAAGGAAACTGCTGGAAGTACAAGGCACACAGTTATCATGGGAATTGCTGAGGATGTTATTCGATGTCCTGTGATTTAGATCTTTCCTTTTTTCGACATCTCAGGGATACACAAAAGAAAAAAGTAAGATAAAGAAAAGCTAAAAAAAGGAGATGGATAGGACTAGGGCTTGATCTGTTTTCTAAATGTGGTTGCTGCTATCTTTGCAGGATGGGTATAGTTTATTTATTTAGATTATTAGTTAATTGTTATGATCCATATAAACATTTTTAATGAGGAAAGAAATATATAAAAATTAAGCAATTTCACATCGGCTTCTTATTATTTTCATTACTTTTCTTTGTCTATCTTTATCAATAAAAGGGGTCAGCAAAAATAAAAACATGGAAACCAAGTGAACACATTGCAAATTGTAAAGTTGAACGATCATGACAATAGTGATGTGTTAATAGTTTTTGCGGGAGGCTGTCCCAAAGTTGAACAAACTGTGCTTTTTGTATAGTTTATGTAATAGGCAAGACACCTACAGTCCAAGATAAGCCCTACACTGTAGATTTAAGTCAGCCAATTTTGAGTGAAATGTATGTTTTAAAATATTGCTTTAAATGCAACAAATGTAAATCCGGGTGAGCTTTTCTGCAAACTGCAGCACTGACCCTACACAAACTGCAGCATGAGAGGATTTATGTTTAAGATGTTTCCCCTTTCTCCCTCTGTTGAAGCTGAACACGTTGGAGGGACCCTGCAGCCTCCAAGGCTCCAATATTCCACCACCTGCTGAGATCATAAGAAATCCATCCACTTTCAAATAAGTTGCTCTGACCTCCATTTCAAAAGTGTAAGATTTGAAATGCAGGTTGCACACATAGTCAACATTGAGTGAGGCTATGTGCGAAAGTTAAAAAAAGGCAAATGTTGTCAGAAGAAAATATTTATATAAAAGACTTACATTTTACAGACATTGATTTTCATAAATGTTACATTTTTCAGTTAGAAGTCCTTTTTCCTAAGGAGATGTTCAAAAACACTTCGAGCACTGCCACCACTTTCTTTTTATATTTTTGCTTGCTTTATCTTATGCTTGTAAAACCGATTTCAAACTATCTATTAGCACATTTTTTATATATAATGAGATTATTCTAGTAAAGAAGAGTTTAAAGTATTTGACACCAAGGTAAATACTCATTGAAAAGCTATTAAACTGAACCTGTACCATCGCAAACATCATCCATGTTTCCTCCCCCGCAGCATTTCTTCAAAGAGGCAATCCTTAATTATAGCAAGCCAAATCATTATGAAATTTGTTTTCAGGGCGCAGGGTCACTAGCTGGTAGGAATTCATTAGCTCGCCCACAGATAGTCCGCTGTGAGCTCATGTTCAAATGTGAGTCCAGATTTGAAAAAAGGCCTTGAAACCTTAATAACTCTAGTATTGTGCATTAACTCCCCCTGACAGCCGGGCAGTGTCCTCTGTGGTCGCCATGACGGATCTTTCTGGTCCGTCTGCCAATCAGCTGTCATATCCTGTATGGCTGGCTGCCTGTCGCTGACACTGACAGCTACAGAGATGTGACACACACACAGATAACGATTTTTGTGAATGCAAATAAACCATCAGTCAAGCGTATGTGTGTGAAGATACAGATATATAGTATGTGTGCACATTTGACTTGTGATCTCTGTGCACACACACATTGACAACCAAGATGCCCATAAATGAATCAGTATACATAAGAGTCACAGATAAGACATGCAGTGTAAGAATGTTCAAGAGGTCATATTATGCTTTTTGGTTTTCCCTTTCCTGGAGTGTGTTATAAACAGTAGGTTTCTGTGCATGAAAATGGTCTGCAAAAGCTAAAATTCCAAAGTTGCTCTACCCCCCCCCCCCCTTTCCTAAAACACCTAAATTGTAGTCCTTTGTTTACTTCTGTAACATAGTGACATCACTAAGTAACACTGACAATTGTATTGGCTGGTGCTCCAACACATTGTACATCATATGGTAAGGGAAGGGACATCTCTGAGCAGTTGACCAATCACAACAGAGCAGGCCAGCTAACCAATCAGAGCAGATTGGGCTCTGGCTTTAGACAGAGGGTGAAAAGAGGTGCTGCAGTAAAGGCAGTATGAGAAAATTAAAGAGCTTTTTGAACATGAAAGCATTTCAATGTGTCACAGTACAGGCACAACATACAAATATGAACTGGAAATAGAATATGGCAGAATAGGGCCCCTTTAAGTATTTTCTGCTCCATTAAGTAACATTTGGCATTACTATATTTGAGGGAAAAAGACAGAAAGAGATAAGTACAGTAGAGGAGAGAAAGGAACAGAAAGGAGTTTGGAAAAGAAAAGACGAAGAGAAAGGAGGTGAAGCACCAAGGCGGCCATGAAGGAAGGGAAGAGATTGAAAGTGAAGGATTGAGAGGAGAGATAAATCCAGGGGATGATTTCAGATGATGAGTCAGCCGTGGAACAGAGAGTGAATCTGACAGAGCGAGCAGAAGAATTAACCAGAGAGCGGGACGTGGTCAGAGGTCAAGATGCTGACCGAGAGAGGGACGCCTCTCAGAGAATTGGAGAGCATGCCCAGCCATATCCATTTACTGTAGAGCTCCCCTGCGCTTCTCACTGATTGGATGATTCCCAAGCGGGCTGCGCCACTGTTGGTGTTTGTGGGGGTGTTCTTTCTCTGCTGGCTGTCCTTCCCTGGAGACTGAAACCCGACCATTACCTCCTCCGTTCTTCCCCCCTTCCTTCCTTCAAGCTGTTCTTCTCTACCCACTCAGACTGTCTCATCGTTCCCCCTCTGTTTTATGTTGCTTCATTGGCATCAGGGTCCCTGGGATTATGCAAGCTGATACGGATACTTTAGGACGTTACATGTTGATTATGTAAAGAAATATCCAACGCTTGTTTCCTAAATGACAAAAAAGAGATTAAGGATAGAGTAAATATAAATATTTCATGACACTCTTTGTTTGAGTGATATGTCTTTGATTGAGATAAGCAAACAAGCAAAAGCAAGCAAATTGAAGCAGATCACAAATTGTGTCACCAAATAATTCCGATCCCCGTTTCATTTGCAAAGTTAATCAATGAAAATCATCACTTCCTGCAGTTATTTCACATGAAAAGCCAAATAGGAAAGGAAGTAAGATGAGCAGCTAATTTAAGTAATAATGTATTATTAAAAAACACATTGCAATCCTCCATAATATTGGAGATGAGCAACATTAACTGACATTATACTTGTTCAGTACAACTGAACTATTTCTGGGTTTAACTTGAGCTAAAAAGTGTCTTTGTTTGAAGACAAGTAAGAAAAGAACAGGGCTTACATTGAGGCCATTATATTTATATCCCAAGCAGGAGAAAAACAAAAGCAAGTCATACTGAGCAGCGCTCACAGTCCTGTTTTGATCTCACTGCACACACACACACACACACACACACACACACACACACACACACACACACACACACACACACACACACACACACACACACACACACACACACACACACACACACACACACACACACACACACACACACACACACACACACACACACACACACACACACACACACACACACACACACACACACACACACACACACACACACACACACACACACACACACACACACACAGGGATGCACATACACTGATATTGCATTTATGGTGAGAAATCTGAGCAATAAAGGTCCTCACAAATGCAGTGGGAGAGTGAGCTAGAAACACATAGAGAGGGAAATAGAGAAAGTGATGGAGGGCTTAAGGAGAGTGAGTTGGGAACAAGTAAAAAGGTTAGCATTGGACTGTACCATCATGCTTAGTGGGGGCGAGTGTTCATCATTTCTTGGACCACCTTCACATATGCATTAGATAGACACTTTCATTTTAACCTGTCAGACAATGTGCAACCTAAAGTTGAACAATGAAAAGCAACCGGCACATAACAATGTACTGATTTTAGTTTGTTTAGAAATAATAATGAAAGCGATATTTGCACGATAGCAGGATCCTTGTTTGTTACAGCGAACCATGAAAACCACTGGGCTATATGTAACATGATTTGGCTAAAATACACCCATTATTTGAAAACCGTGGCCAAAAATCAGAGCAGTGGAATGGTTTCCTCAGCTCTGGCCTTCTATAGTGTGAGTGTGTGTGAGTGTGTGTGAAAGAACTAGAAAAATCCAGCTGCAACCAGCATCACTCACTCTCTCTCTCTCTCGCTCACTTTCCTCACTTCACTCTCCCTCTGTACATTTTTTCTGTGTGATTTTGAAATGTTTAATACACCCTTATTTTCCCTTTCTGTTAAACTAACTAGCTGCACATTGCTCTGTGTAATCATTTCCATTTTTCAGACTACAGTTAATATCAAACCCACATACCAGCAGCAGCAGCAGCTGTATGTCCCCCTGCTGGTGAGGTTTGGTTATTGCACTCTGTGTTGCCTCTGTCCATGGTGCTGTCGTCTGCTTCTTAAGGAACACCTGGTATCATGTTCTTAATGGATCAATTCAATAAGATGCCTTGACTAGAATTGGTACATAGAACAATTTCTCATGAGCAATATATCTTGAAAACGTTTTATTGTAGAATCAAAAGCACATATCGTCACACAGTATGTTCTCTACACGAGCATTGATCTTGGTATGGAAAGAAGGAAGGACTTAGAAGTGTTATAATAAAGGAAAGTAAGCTGTTAGCAGATATTTATGGCAATAGTGCTGGTATAACATTTTCATGTGGGCCAACTCAGAATTTAGCTTAGTTAGTTTAACAAAAAGCCAACAGGAGTTTGGATTATGTGCAGAAAAGAAATTCTGGCAAACAACATTGTACAAGAACTTTTGTTGTTTGAAGTAGAAAGCTATCATTAAGTTATCATACAAATGATTGCACGAATTAGGCAGACAATGGTCCCGTCTTCAGCATAACCATTTTTCATTTCCCCTAAAACATCTGCAGACCTCAACTTATGAGTTGGGTATTAATGGATGTATTTTATGTAGTTGAACAGTACGTACAAATCTCATAAGCTTGTGTTAGCAATATCACTTATTTGAGGTTCCTAGGACTCTGATTCTTGCAAAACTCTTTGGTCAAGTTCTTCCTTTATAACTTGTTAACAGCCATTGACTTGTTATTTGGACTTGAGTCAAACTTGAAAAGTAACATTAAGATTTGTTATACATCTTACCTTGCAATTTCCTGACTGAGTTTACTTGAACTTGCCCCCTTAAGACCAGAGACTTGAACTAAGATTTGCACTGATGCTAACTTGAGTCTTTGACTTTTGCCTTAATGAATATATCTTTTAAACACTATCATACTCAGCGAACTTCCCCAAAATGTCAAATTAATTGATTACACATTTTAGAGTTTGCTAACTGCTGGCCAACTGCTAAATACACATCATAAACACACAGCCAAGCAGTCTATTTACTCACAGATAGTTGTTTCCAACATCATTCTCTTTGTGA
Organism: Notothenia rossii; assembly: GCF_949606895.1. Taxonomy (NCBI): domain Eukaryota; kingdom Metazoa; phylum Chordata; class Actinopteri; order Perciformes; family Nototheniidae; genus Notothenia; species Notothenia rossii. The sequence goes on from NC_136902.1 coordinate 27,346,208, forward strand.
AATCAAACTGATCACAGTGACGGGGAAATGAGAGGGATGAGATCAAGAAAATGAGACAGCAGAAAATGGAGAAAGAGATCCAAAAGACAATAGGAGTTATACCTGTGTCTCAGCGGGGAGCTGCTGTCAAACTCCTGCTGTAGCTTCATATTTATAATGACTCACTGTATTTAGTGACGCATCCCTTCAGCAGACTGTCAGCAGCTCCACTTTTCCCCTCGTCCAAATTACCATCTTCACAAATAGATACAGCGCTTTCCTCCACTTTATTATGCTAATAGTGTCGGTAGCCAGGGGAAGTCTGTTTTTCTCTGGAGTATAATGGATGTTGAATAACCAACTCAACTAAGCCTTTTAAATGTTGGAGAAGCCTACCCTTTTTAGCACAAGGATGGGAAGGAGAAAAAAACAAAACACACATGTACATTATGTAAGTGAGATCTGACACATTTTTCATTTTAACCAGCTTTGTAGAACACCGTGTTGTGTTTTCCACCATTTTAGGCTAATACAAAATCAGTGATGTAATTCCTTACCGTCTGCCATATACATAATATATAAGTGACCTAACTGACGCATTCATATGTTATTTTAAGTCAGAAAGGCCCAAAATAAATTTGTTTGGGGTTATTTACCATTGTCTTTTATCCAGCAATATTACCAGACAATATTTTTCTCCCCCATTTTTCAAACCACTCAATAGGTATCCATTGTTTTTTTTTAGTATTCCCTTCTTAATATAACAACTTTTGAATAGAAAATAATGGTTATTGTTGGCCCTGTTTTGAAGTCAACCATCATTACCATACTGTAGGTAGTGTAAGGAGAGGCATGTGAATCAATGAAATCAAGTCATGCATATGAAAGCAAAATAACAGATATAGTTTTATGGAAAGCAGAAAGCGAGGGAGGGAGAAGAGCAGCTGACTATGTATGTGACTCCCCTGGGAAAGGAAAGAGGGTAAATTGATCTTGTCTCTCCTGCAAACACACACACACACACACACACACACACACACACACACACACACACACACACACACACACACACACACACACACACACACACACACACACACACACAAACACACACACACTGTGCACACAAGCATGAAACAATTACAAAATACCCCCTGGAGCACTTTGTCGAATCAAATTACAGAGCAGGCTTCTCTGAATCCAATGGGAGTAGAGGCAGTCCTGTAACTGACCAATCAGCTCTCTTGTAGTAAATCTCTGGTTCTGGAGTGTGTGTGTGTGTGTGTGTGTGTGTGTGTGTGTGTGTGTGTGTGTGTGTGTGTGTGTGTGTGTGTGTGTGTGTGTGTGTGTGTGTGTGTGTGTGTGTGTGTGTTTGCTGAAGTGTTGAAAGGCCGTAAATCTCCTGCAGGTTGAGCTTTAACACTAAGTTGTCTCAAGGGAGTTATAACAGTGCAGTGTGATGCAGTGTATGCTTAGCGTGGAAGCATGCTACTATATGTTGGCATTAACAGTAAAACCTAAAGACTGCGTTCAGGCCAACCCGGTATCACGGCAAGACGTGAACATGTGACGATTTACCATGCTGGGAGACGTGAAGATGTCACGATTTTGTCCATTCAAACGTGACAGTTACACGGTATTTTTAACCCATGTTAACCAGTGGAGAAATACCCGGAAATGCCAAGCAAATGCTACCCCGAAGTAATGATTTATTTTGTAATAGTCACACTCAATTACGCCGATTTTCTTGTTTCCCCAGGTGGTCGACACCTCTTTTAGCAGAAACAAAGGCTACATTAATGTATTAAATCGATGTTAATCCATGCGTGTGGATCGTGTGGATGTGGAATTAACGGACGTGACGTTGTGCGATTGAGTTGCCAGGCAACAGCTTCGGTTCATGTTAATTTACAAACCCTTCAACTACAACCGTAGTTATATTTAAAAACATGTTAGAAGGCCTCACGAAATACTTTAATGCAAATTAAAATGTAAATTTGAAGGAATGTGTGTATAACGAAATACATCGGTCATAAACGAAACCGGAAACAGACGTAGGCAAGATCCTCAACTCGATGATTTGGATGGTTTAGCCGCAATGCATGCTGGTATTTGATGTTTATGTGATGTGAAAACTGAAAACGTTTTTTAAAAATAAAATAATACTTTATTCCGAGTGTGCTTGCTTTTCTCTTTGAAAGTCAACACATAACGACATTGTAATACACGGTTCAGCTGCATTCAATATTACATACTGTATCTGCCGTAATTATCTATTTATAGAGCCCTGCTGAGAAGACTTCTAGACAAACAGGAGAACTGCCGCCAAAAATGAAAATGTGACGTGGATCATAAATATATAAGCAATTAAACAACATTTTACATTTCTTTTCACACAATACGTCTCCTCGCAGTATCAACACTAATTCGGCTGACTTTTATATTTGATCCAATTGTTAGATAGGCTGTATTTACACCATAATGGTGCAGTAGCCTTTGTTTCTGCTAAAAGAGGTGTCGACCAGCTGGGGCAACAAGAAAATTGGCGTAATGGAGTGTGACTATTAAAAAATAAATCATTATTATATTAATATTGACAATAACAATCGACCGTCGGGGTAGCATTTGCTTGGCATTTCCGGTTATTTCTCCACTGGTTAACATGGGTTAACAATACCGTGTAACTGTCACATTTGAAGGGTCGAAATCGTGACATCTTCACATCTCCCAGCATGATATCGGGTTGGTTCAGGCAGTAGCTCCCATCATATATTCTATTCATGCTCATGGTTAAAGAAATGCTGCAACATTTTTTTTGCTGATTGACCGACTGACTCTGACTAGACCAGATGACTGGACTGCCAAAATCAGGTGTGTGTGTGTGTGTGTGTGTGCGCGTGTGTGTGTGTGTGTGTGTGTGTGTGTGTGTGTGTGTGTGCGCGTGTGTGTGTTCCTGTTTAATTTGGTCTTTGTCAGGGTTAGTTCAGACCTTGAGAGTAAGGGCATGTTTTGGAAATGAGGTTGTTTTGGCCCTTTTATACACTTTTAAAGGGCTGATTAAGGGTTTAGAGAACAGTTCATTAAATTATTTTGGGAAGCACGCTTATTGCTTTTTCTCTGAGTTAACTGAGACTAATACCACTCATATCTCTTTGTAAAATATGAAGCAGCCAGGTAGCTTAACTTAGCATGAAGACTGGAAACCTGGCCAACATCTAGCCTGGTGTTGTCCAAATGTAAACATATTTGGCCATACTATATTCACAAAGATGTACATGATTACAACAAGAGTTGTTGTGCCACCCTTTACTTTTCATCTTCCTTCACTTTTCCTTTCCCTTCATCCAGATCCCCTTTTCTTCAAGAAGTTAAGAAAAACATGAAACTGAGACTAAATCCGATCACTCTCCTCCTTATTTATCCACCCTATCCACCTCTCCCTTCCCTATATCTCTCTCCCCCCTCCCCCCTCTGCTGCGTTTACCTCATCTCACCTTTGACTCCTCAGCACATTTTTACAGCTGTGCTGTCACTCATGACTTATTATGTTCCACATGGAAACAGGCCGCAGGGAGTTCAGGGTGACTCCTTGTGTGTTTGCTGGCTCAGCTAAATATTGTCAGAGAAATAAAGAAAAAAGCCTTTCCAATTTTTATAATTTTTCAGATTAACGCTCCTGAATTACTTCTGCAAGTCTCCAGATGCCTCTAAAATATTAAGATTTTAAGTTGGATTTACCAAGCAGTAATCATAAATAAAAGCGACTTCCAGTGTTTGCTCTAATCTTAGACACATCATGGACCAATATCTCCAATGAACACACACAGATGAAACTGGTCATGATTTCTCTCCTCTAAATTAAGCAAAGATTGAAAATGTGCTAATTTTGATATGGTATATTCAATCACGTGTTTTCAACTATTCATATGCATAGGAACATACTACAGAAAACCCCACCCCAGTGAGTTCACGTGTTTGTTTCTCCTCAGTGTGTAGATTTCCAACAGTGGATATTCTTCCATGCGTCCCATCCTATTTTCTTTCTATTGATCGCACTGTCAGGGGTGTTCCTAGCCATGTTTGTGAATGAACGGTTATTGGTTATTGATCAGTGAACAGCCGCTCCCTCCGCTTTCCAGTTCTAAGAAAAACACAAATAGAACTAATGAACACACATCTACACAATCTGAGGACTGTTTTTGTCAATACAATCCTTTTGAAACCCTGCATTTGCTGCATTTAGATAATCTAACTGTTTAATAGCAGTTAGATCTTTAAATAGCATTCATTTTCTTTTTGTACATTTGGTTGCCTTGGTAGCAGTAGCACAGCAGTCTCTGGTGCGGCCTGTCTGTTGTGCTCTGTGTAAAATGATAAAATGAGGGGGCAGAGCATTGACACTGACATCTAATCGATGCCTATCTCAGCTTGGCGGCAGACGGGCAGAGTGTCATCACAGCACAGAGATGACAAATAATCACCATGTAGTGATGGTGTTGTCCCTGCAGCAACTGTAAACATCCAGCAACAGCACAGAATGCACACACCAACATATACATGGAAAAAGGTAGAAGAGGATAGTACTCATTGAAAATAGTTCATATAAAATACCAAGAACAGTTAAAGGGGCCCTTTTATGCTCATTTTCAGGTTCACATTTGTGTATTTTGCCTTTACTGTGACATGTTTAAATGCTTTAATGTTCAACAGCTCTTTATTGTTCTCACACTGCCTGTGCTGCAGCACCTCTTTTCACCCTCTGTCTGAAACCAGAGCCCAGTCTGCTCTGATTGGTTAGCTGGCCAGCTCTGTTGTGATTGGCCAACTGCTTAGAGATGTCCCGCCCCTAAGTCTATCTAGTACAATTTGTTGGGGCGATAGCGAATAGTGTCACAAAGTGATGTCATTATGAAACGGAAGTAAATAAAGGAGCCCGATGGAGGCGTTTCCGGCAGGGGTCGGTGAGTGTCTGGGAGAGAACTTTGGGATTTTAGCATTTACAGACTATTTACATGCACCTAAAACCTATAAGACACTACAGGAAACAAAAACCCCAGAAAGTATAATAGGGCTCCTTTAACTGTACCTTAGAAAAAAGAAAAAAAAATCCAATCTTCTCATTCACATATATAACATGTGTACAAATACACAAACAGTAAAGCTCATATTTTCTTCTAATGTAACAAATAATAAATTGAACATTACGTGTGCAGCTCAATTAAAAGTGATAGACGCTAGACTTCAATATATTCTCCGAAATTAGGAAAAGACAACAAAAATGTACTAGGAGAAAAGATGTAAAGGGAAGACAAGAGAAAGTACACAGATAAACAGCAGCATTTTTGTGAAATCATAGGTTAAGGGAAACTCAAATCTAAACAAACACTTGAAGCAGTGGGATTCCTCTGGAGCCCCCGTCTCCGTCAGATCAGCTGGATATCTCCACAGTGAGTACGTAAGCCTCTACAGAGAGATCAGATAGGAAGGGTGAGGGTAAATGTCCCCGCTTTGTGAGTATGTTTTTGTAACCCTGCATGTTCACCGTGTGCAAGATCGTGTATTTGCAAGTGCCTGAACGTACATGTGTGATGGTAATGTACGTGTGTATTCCTGCAGTGTGTTATTAGTGATGTTGGTTGGAATTGATGTCAAACGCTGCACAGACATCGCCCAGTTGCAGCGTACACACACACACACACACACACACACACACACACACACACACACACACACACACACACACACACACACACACACACACACACACACACACACACACACACACACACACACACACACACACACACACACACACACACACACACACACACACACACACACACACACACACACACACACACACAGAGAGATACACACTGTGCACATTATAAGGGATGTCACTGCATGTTGTGATCTTTGATAAGGATTCCAAGACAGTAATGCAGCATGACAATTAAGTGTGAACATTTGTGCAGCTCAGCATCTGAAAAACAAGAATCACAGATGTTGTTTAATTATCTGATCACTTTTGCCGCCATCACTTCTATTTTTCTAATTGGATTGGGCGAGTTCTTCATGAATGTGTGTATTGTCACTGCTAACAGCTACAGGCCTCTTGTACGCTGAAGGCTAGCTAGTAAAACATACATGTAAGAAGATGTAGTATTCATTCTACTAGAAAATGTTTTACTTATAAATAGTGAACTGGCCGTACGCAGTACGCACCTAAGTAGTCAAGGCTGCTAATGAGCAGTAAAATAACGGCTTGTGTTAGCATGTGGCTAACTCCCGTCCCTCAGCCATCCTGTACCCGTTGAAGCAGAACTAGACTCTGGATCCCATGTGAGATGGCAGAGTGCAGACTGACCCAGATACTGTTCGGCTGCAGAGTGTGTGCAGTTTTAGAGGCTTGACTCAGCACTCTGTGAGACAGGGTCAAAACACATGCACGTGAAGAGGTGGGCTAGACAGTGAAGGACGGAAGACACTGACCTTTTTCTCACTGTTCCTTGTGTGTGTGTGTGTGTGTGTGTGTGTGTGTGTGTGTGTGTGTGTGTGTGTGTGTGTGTGTGTGTGTGTGTGTGTGTGTGTGTGTGTGTGTGTGTGTGTGTGTGTTAATCCTATATATATTCTATATACGTTCTGGAAGCCAGGTGGACCTCTACCTTTATATTCCAAAAGGGCCATTTACAGCCAACAATAAGCAAGACACCATTAAAAGACAGAACTATACAGAGACACCAACAGAAGTTTATGATCTGTATCGTAAAATATAAGCCTGTTTTTGTATTTATCGTGACATCCAACATATTTGAAACTCAGTTGTTAGAAATAAACCAACAGAACAATTTGCAAAACCATTTTTTATAATAGCCGATCAGACTTACTCAGTAAATAAAGCATTTATTTAATGTTTTCTACTTAGCGTCTGGTGGTTGAGTTGATGGTGAAGAAATGTGTTATTGTTATTGAAGGACTTGTTGATCGTAAAGTAATGACTCACTGCTGATTATACTTGAATCATGCTTCAATGAATTGCCTCTGAATCACAGTCCACACCAAGAATAATCCACCAAATGTGTTTTTCCATCACAAATCTTTGCCTGAGTAGCCTTAAGGGATTTAGTAGCAGACTAAATGACGCGTAATGATGCGACAGGTACAGTTTATGTAATTTTTCCCCTCTTTGTTTCGTACTCAGGAGCATTCATGTCTGACCCTGTCAGCTCTCTGTTAGCGTCCCTCTCACAGTTGCTCTTTTGAAAAGACAGTGCTTGTGTTTTTGTCTAAATGTCAATATGACATCAGCTCTGTTCTGGAGAGGCAGTGATGCTCTTTGCACACAAACAAACACTCTTACATCCAGCCACACACGCACACGCACACACACACACACACACACACACACACACACACACACACACACACACACACACACACACACACACACACACACACACACACACACACACACACACACATACACACACACACACACATATACACACACACACACACACACACACACACACACACACACACACACACACACACACACACACACACACACACACACACACACACACACACACACACACAGAGAGAAATCCTGGCCCCAAAGCCTTTCTCATCCAGAACTGCCAGCTTCATGAGGCAGAACTAATTCACTGTACATTTCTGGAATCCGCCTCTCTTTTCTTCTTCCTCAGCCCCCTCCCAACTATTTTTCTAATTCCCTAATATCTTTATCCCCAGCTCCTTTCACTCTGACATTTTGCCTTTTCTCCTCATTCTCCTCTCCTTTTCTGGTCCTCTATCCTCCTCCATTTCACCAAGCTCCTCACACATCCCAAGACTTTCCTCACTTTTCATCTCCTTAAGCATTTCGCTTTAGGTATTTTCTTTTTAGTATAGTACAGTACTGTACAGAATAGCATTATCATACTGGTTTAAGTGGAAGTGGTTGTGACAATCCAGCACTCACAACAGAAAATAATGAAACAGAGAGGAATCAATCAAACACAGATATAGTTGATCAATTATTATTTTGTTGTACATCAAACAATAATAATGAAGAGACACTACCTTTGCTCTCAAGCAGTCACATGGTGCAGTGGCCCCCCTGACCAGAAAGATGACATGTGCTTCATACATGTAAAACACACCCGAACATTCACTTGAAACAGCATACGTGGGTCAGTGTATGTTTTGGTCATTGGATTTTCTTTTCACAAATGGATATTCAAAAACAAAAAACGACTGGATATTTGATTTTGGTTTTAAAATTGAAAAACCAAAATTGAAATACAAGGCGTTTTTCTTTATCATGGTCAAAAATGGATTTACTAAACTTTAAAAAACGGGATGACTTTCATTTTCTACTTCTCAAAACAAAAAATAAAATCACTAGAAAACAGAAACAAAAAAACTACCGTTTTTATGATTTTTTCATATTCTGCTACTTTCAAAACAAAAGCGCTCGTAGGCTATGCTAAAATCACACTTTGAATCACTACAGTATCCTGTTGAAGGAACTGTGATTATTATAATCAAGGGGAATTTAGCAATCACAATGAAGACGGCCAAGACACACTTTGAGCCCAGATAATGAATGTTATTAAGGGGTGTAAATATAATAGGCCTATGTCTAAAATGGACAACATTGTTAGGAGACTTCAACTATACAGCGATTCTGTACTGCGGTCACCCAGCCGTCTCTCCAGTTTGTTATTATTTTTTCTGCCAATAGTCCTTCATTAGATTGATCCTGTTGGACTCAGTAATGTTACATCACCCATTATAACAATTTTCTTTCCTTTTTTCTCTTCTCTTCACTGCATAGTCCTGTCTTTAAGTATAATACAATGTAAACTCATTTTCCTGCACGATTTTAAGGCTTCAAAAACAGGCATTTTTACTGTATGTGTTTGGAGAAATGACACAATCAATGGCCCAGAATTGTACTTTATAAACTATGAATCTTGTGGTGATTGAACAAATACACACTGGCTAAGCCGGCCAGGATATATGCCTTTTTTTGGAGCCCTTTTTTGCAATATTTATTAAAATGTCACTAGTTATTTAAACAAACCACTATCTGAGGATAATACAAGCAACCATAAAACGCCCTTTATCTAGAGATCCATTGAAGCCCATGAAGTATTTATCCTTCCTCAAATATTTTCATCTGCTGTATTAATAAAGCTGCCACGTGTTTTCAAGTTAGGGCACTATCTGTGCAGAACATTACAAATACTCTTAATTTGCAGTATTTTAAAAGTGTTCAGAAAGACTGCATCAAATATGCATATCTCTATATCTATATAATATCAATATTGTTATTAACTTCAATCAAAGTCAATTTAAATAGCGGGCAAGACTTTCCAAGGGGTAAAAATGCTGCTGCCGGAGTAGTGACTGGAAGTATTGCTGATATCATGTCTACCATCCTCTTAAAATACTCTGTCCAACAATATCAGTCTCATGAAGAAAGGTGTTTTAACGCTGATTCAAAATAGCAGAGAAACATGCATTATTGTACTCAGGAGGGGACATTGACAGAGGATTACTCAAAAAGTACACAGTAAGTACTTCATAGTACTTGTTGTGGGAGTAGTTTCACTACTAGCCTACTGAGTCCAACAGGATCGATCTCACAAAGAACTATTGGCAGAAAAAATAATAACAAACGCGAGAGACGGCTGAGCTGACCGCAGTGCAGAATCGCTGTATAGTTGAAATCTCCAAACAATGTTGTCCATTTTAGACATAGGTCTATTATATTTACAGCCCTTAATAACCTTAATTTTCTGGGCTCAAAATGTGTCTTGGCTGTTTTCGTTGTGAAAACAAATGGACCGTAGATACACGGATTGACCGTCCTCATCTGCGCTCTTATTTTGAAAGACAACTTCCGGTAGCAGAATATGAAAAAACGGGGCTTTTTTTGTTTCTGTTTTCTAGCGATTTTATTTTTTGTTTTGAGAAGTAAAAAATGAAAATCATCCCGTTTTTCAAGTTTAGTAAATCCATTTTTGACCATGATAAAGAAAAACGCCTAGTATTTCAATTTTGGTTTTTCAATTTGAAAACGAAAATCAAATATCCAGTCGTTTTTTGTTTTTGAATATCCTTTTGTTAAAAGAAAATCCAATGACCAAAACATAGACTGAACATACCTGGCAGAGATGTTCAAACCTTATCCAGTCATATGTTGCATCCTCTTGAGTTTTACATGATCCCAGATTTCATGACCTTATTTAGCAGCTACCACACATGCTAATGTTTACAACTGCTGGTGAAGACTTCAGCTGATTGCCTATAGATGGGCCTCCCTCCTGCAAACCAAATGAACAACACACCGTCCACTGTAGATCATCTCAACACGTCTAACATATGAATCTACTGTTGATGATTATAATCTAATCAGCCTCTTTGTACTTTCTCTCACCCCTAATAATTGCGGAGGAGACGAGGAGCTTCTCTAAATCTGAAAACTGTAATTCAATAACATACAGTTATTATAGTTATGTTGAGAAGGTCCAAGCCTGACATAACAAAGTGACCCAGTTTAAATACAAGATTTAAATATTTGCAACAGATGCTGATTTTGCAATTACCAAGGGCTAAACTCCAGTGAAGAACAATTTATCAAATGCAGACACAACCAAAAACTGCACTTCCTCAAATGGCCACTTGAGACATGGGGGAAGCAACAGATTTTGTAACAGGATTTCGTAATCAGGATACCCAAAAAATCAGCCTGATATAAAAACACGTTTCTTTTTACTTTTCATACCATTACATGCAGGTATTTTATTGAATCTATATAAACAAAATGCTCATGCATAAATCCAATTTCGGACTTGTAACAATTGTTCTGTTGGGCTGTATAGTTTATACTGTGCATATTATGATTTATCCATTATGTGCTGGAGAAAACAGGAGAACACTAGAGCTGAGAGAGGTTCTTATTCTCATCTCTCCCCCAACACCCTCTCATTTAGTCCCCTGTAATCATTCTCTCTTTGTTTTACATGTTTTTTCCCTCCCTACAACACTCCATCTTCTCTCACATCCTCCCCCACCGCTGCTTATTTTCCCCATCCTCCCCACCCCTCCCCCTTCAATCTATCTCACTCATCTTACCCTGGAAGACTTTCCCTCTCCTCTCCTTGCTCTAAGCTCTCGGTTAAACTTTCCTCCAGATTTCTTCCCCAAACTTCGTTCTCGAGCATCTGTCTGATCATGTCCCTTTCTTCGCCCTGTGGGATGAGCCAACTATCTCCCCTACCCATAATGCTCCTGTCCAAGTGAGGACTGCCTCCTGCACTTCAAAGTACACACTTCAGCACTTCAAAGGCTGCACGCTCTCTCATACTAAAACCAAGCCTTGATCAATTAAATCCTAATAATACCCAGCAGCACCGACGATGAAGTTCAAATGTAAGGCAAATTTATTTATATAGCACATTTCAACACAAGGCAATTCAAAGTGCTTTACAAAAATGAAAGATATTAATAGCATTTAAGAAACATATTATGAAAGGATATCTAAAAACACTCATTTAAAAGCAATGATATAAAATGGCATTTAAAAACACTAATTTAAAAGCAAAGATACATGAATCACAGTTACAGTGCAGTGTGAGATACACACATCTGAATGAACCCCCCTTTGGAAAATGATAATCTGACCCCATGGTACCTTTTATTTTTTTTATTTTTAAATGCACATAGTTAGGTTTACCTTGTCTTTCTAGGACTTTTTTGGTATCCTCCGTGAACCAGGGTCTTGAAACCAAAATGAATTCCTGTACCCCATGTTACCTTTTTAATTTTCAACAAAACTATTCCTCTTTTCTTTAAATGCACATTAGTTAAGTTTAAGTTGTCTTTTCTAGGACTGTTTTGGCGTCCTCCGCGAACCAGGGTCTTGAAACCAAAACGGCACACGTAGGGGACTTTCACCACCTACAAGGGGACTTTAACCCCAATAATGACTTTAGCTACCTTTGGGGGGACTCAACACAAGGCAATTCAAAGTGCTTTACAAAAATGAAAGACATTAAGAAAATGGCATTAAAAAGCAAAGATAATAAAAGTTACAGTGCAGTTTAAGATATGAATATATCAATTAAAAGCCGCGGCAAAAAGAAAAGTCTTCAGCCTGGATTTAAAAGTAGTAAGAGTTGCAGCGGACCTGCAGGTTTCTGGGAGTTTGTTCCAGATATTTGGAGCATTATAACTGAACGCTGCTTCTCCATGTTTAGTTCTGACTCTGGGGACAGAAAGCTGACCAGTCCTTGAAGACCTGAGAGATCTGGATGTTTCATAATTTAGCTGGAGGTCAGAAATGTATTTTGGGCCTAAACCATTCAAAGCTTTATTAACCAGCAGCAATATTTTTAACTCAATTATTTGACACACAGGAAGCCAGTGTAAAGACTTCAGAACAGGGGTGATGTGATCCACTTTCTTAGTGTTAGTGAGGACTCGAGCAGCGGCGTTCGGAATCAGCTGCAGATTTCTAATGGATTTTTTAGTGAGACCTGTGAAGACACCATTACAGTAGTCCAGTCTACTGAAGATAAAAGCATGGACAAGTTTTTCCAAATCCTGCTGTGACATTAGTCTTTTAATCCTAGATATATTCTTAAGGTGATAGTAGGCTGATGTAGTAACTGTTTTAATGTGACTGTTGAAACTTAGGTCAGAGTCCATGACTACACCTAGATTTCTGGCTTTATCTGTTGTTTTGAACATTGCAGGCTAAAGCTCAGCGCTAACTTTTATACGTTCTGCATTGGCTCCAAAATCCATTACCTCGGTTTTATCTTTGTTTAATTGGAGAAAGTTCTGACACATTCAGTCATTGATTTGTTCAATGCACTTACTCAGTGTTTGAATTGGAGAATAGTCTCCTGGTGAAATGGTTATGTAAATGTGTTACGTCCCAACTAGGGGAAGAGGAATGCAACACACACCAGTATGGAATTGGTATTAATTATAAGTGTTTATTTAAAACAGCTGTGAACAAAATGGCAGGCAAGCAGCCTGAAACAAACAAAAGAGCCAAAAGGGCACAGATTGACAAATAACCAACTAAAGGAGGACTCTAAAAAAGGAGTCTAAAGACATACAGGGAAAATACATACTAATATACTAAATAAAGAACGAAACAAAACCTCACTCTAAAAGTGGTACAACTAACACAGAGAATCTATACAAAAACACAGCTAAACTAAAGGCAACCGTCACAGAATCCTAACCTACTCTAAACACTAACTAAGCTACTCTACACTCTAACTAATCACACACGTTTAACCCCAGAACACAGAGCAAGTAGCAAGAGGCATCTGTCCACATACAGAGCCTCCAGAATGAGGATTGTCCCCAAGCTTTGTAGTCATCTCCAGCAGGTGTGCGCCGGCTGTGAGCTGCGATTGGAGTGCGTCGGGCCCGGCGTGCTCCAATCGCAATCTTCAGGAGGCGGACCAGGAGATGGGAGCCAATACCGGGAGGGCAACCGCACAGCTCATTTACATAGAACACACAGCTGAAAACACTCAGACGATCAGGAAGGCAGCAGCCGTAACAAAATGTGTGTCATCCGCATAGCTATGGTAACTTATTTTCTAGTTTTTCATTATCTGAGCCAGTGGTAGCATGTAGATGTTAAAGAGAAGAGGCCCCAAGATGGAGCCTTGAGGAACCCGACATGTCATATATTTGTCAACTCATATGTGTATTTACCAATAGAAACAAAGTTGTTTCTGTTATTTAAGTAGGATTCAAACCAATTGAGAACTGTTTCCGAAAGTCCCACCCGGTTTTCCAGTGGGTCTAGTAATATGTTGTGGTCAACAGTGTCAAACGCAGCACTGAGATCTAATAATATTAACACTGAAGTTCTGCCACTGTCTGTGTTTAAGTGGATGTCATTGAAGACCTTTACAAGAGCAGTCTAAGTGCTGTGGTTTGGTCGAAAGCCTGACTGGAACACATCTAAACAGTTATTTAAATGCAAGAAATTACTCAACTGTTGAAAAACTACTTTTTAATGATTTTACCTAGAAATTAGAGGTTTAATATGGCCCTGTAATTGTTCATTACTGAAGCATCTAGATTATTCTTTTTTAAGAGCGGTTTAATTACTATATGAAGTAGATCTGAGGCCATGCTATGAAAACATATTTGAAAAATGTTGTTGGAATAATATCAAGGCAGCAGGAGGAGGATTTTAGTTGTTGTATAATGTCCTCTAGGTTTTTTTTTCTAATCTGATGGAATTATGTCATGGTGTTTGAATTTATTTTAAGTGGAAAAAGGAACAATGTAGGGCAAAGAGGCAAACACTTTAACTCTGTAAACTTATATGTATCCACTGAGGTAGAATGTTTTGTAGCTCTAAAAACAAAAAACAGGACCTGTATCTTTAAAATGTCTTAGATAAGAAGTGCAGTTTTGCAAGTTATATAAAATCACACATTTATAGGCGAGAGTACAGGTTGCTAGAATTAGATTAAGTAATGTTTTTATTAGAGGATTGGGATTCTTTAGGTAGTTCGTCTGTAAAAGTCAATTTCTGCCTGGGTGTAGTGAAAAAAGCCTCCAGTTCAGTCGATAAAATGAAAAAGAGAAAGAACAAAGACTTTAGACAAAAAGTATATCATTGAGTATCTGAAGACAAGGCATATTTCTCTCAAAGGCTTCTTCAGTCACTGTTTCTGTCCACCTAAGGAAAGCTAGGAGCTAACTTTGTGTACATAGGACTTTTCAGAGCTTGTTTGTTGAAAATGTTTTGGTGAAATCATACAGTAGCCTAAATTCGAAACCAAAACAATGAGCTTAAGGAAGCCACAAAAAAAGATGATTGATGAAAGTTGTCATGACTCCTTTGACCATTAACCTAGTCATTTTATTCTTTGTTAAAACAATAATGATAATGGTCAGTAAAATTGAATGCAAAGTGGGTGTAAAAATTATAAATCACTTTTAAGGTGTTTATTTGTTTTAAAATGACAAATGCATATGTGTGATATGGCAGTGGTTGCACGAGTTGACATGAGGTTCCCTGTTGAGATAACCAGGCCTGTATCTATGTCCTGATTTGATGCTGGCTTCCTGCCATCTTATTACTGCTGGAGTCAAAATCCTCAGATCCCTGCAGACCACACACACACACACACACACACACACACACACACACACACACACACACACACACACACACACACACACACACACACACACACACACACACACACACACACACACAAACTTTTGCAGGAACTCGCGCATGCACAGCAAAGATTGTGCTGTTGCCCCCTGTGCTTCATTTGTGTTATATTAGTGCCCATGTGTCTGTTTGTGTGTGTGTTGGTTCTCTGTGTGTGTCAGTCAGTCCCAATGAGACAAAATTATTGCTCTCATGGCAGATTTGTGGGAACAACATGAAGCGAACTTTTGGTCTGTTATCCTCTCTCAACCTCATGGGCTTCCGCTTTTGAGACAACTTGTGAAAGTCAAGTGGCTGGTTCAACTCCCTGGTCTGTCTGAGTGAATCAGGGCAAAAGAACTCTCCTTCAAAAGCTAAAGTCAAATTAGTGTTGAGCAAGGCACTTAACCTCTCCACGGCAAAAACTACAACCTCTAGTGGAAAAATAAATCAGTGTGAAATTCATCTAGTTTTTATTCTTCCTTCTGTCTGGCAGAGGTTATAAACCTTATTATACATCATATTTATAAATCGCTTTTCCCAGTGCTCAAAGACGCTAAAGCATTCCTGCCCATAGTCAACATACTGTATGTTGACAATTAGCAGGAATGCTTTTCAACACATTCATTTGTTCCTTGGAAGAAAGTCATAAATCACACGGCAGCTAAAGGTCCATGGTAAATATCCACATACTGTACATTGTTTCAGGCTCTTTTATTTTTAAACGACAAATGTTTTTTCATGTCAAAGAACAGTCTCTTCAACTTGTCTTTTTTATTTTTACACATTTATCACACAATAAACTATTTATAGGTTACTCTTGAGTTGGTGGAAGGAACCTTTTAAAGTTACAAATGTGGGCTGCTTCCCTTAAGCCCCCAGGGCTGTGAAGCAAGTTTTTGTCGTGGCCAAATGGTGGTACTACATCTTCCGTGTCAGTCTGTGAGGTCAATTTGCCCAAAAATACTTTTTCCCATTTAAATCAACTACCCAGTACAAACTGAACACACAAACACAAGACCGGCAATGATGCTTCGGACTGGAGGTGGGGCTTAAGCAAAACCCATATGCTTACGCTCTTTGGGCCCAGATACAGATACTTTTGCTCTCAGGAGGCCGGCCATTGTGGCTCCATCTCCATGAGCAACTTTCATAGGATGAGCAGGGTCCTCCCCAGAACTGAATACAGCGTGGGAAGCGGGGCCTCGTTCATTCCTATGAGAGTTGCTCATTGGCGCATGAAGACAAAATGGCCCAACTTTTGAGAGACCGAAACGTTATATGAACGATAAGGGGCAGTTCTTATTGTGCATCCATGGGTAAAGGTAAAACTCATGTAGTACTGAACACGTCACATGGACGTGCCGGGCGGCACGGTCCCGTGGGTTAGATCCACGTTCATAATGCAGAGGAAAATAACTCTCACAATAACGTTATTAGCACATTTTACAACTTGAGGACCTAATGTTTTTATTAAGGGCCATACACATGTTCACACTGGGTAGTTTATTTAGTTTTAAAAAAAAATTATCCAATGATTTACAGACGTCTCATTCCTATGTTAGTCAATGGGAAAAAGTATTTCCGGGCCCAGCGACTGATACAGAAGTGTAGTACCGCCGTTTGGCCACAACTAATATTTTCCTCAGAGTCCGGCGCACTTCCTGCTTCATTTATTTCTGCTATGCTAGGCTAACACCAACATTTCTTCTGAACATCTGATCCAGAATTGCAACTTCTTTGCACTCAAGCTTGTGTGAGGCATATTTTAGAAACTTGATGAAGACTATAAGTGCCTCATTTCAAGGGTTAATAAGACTCACACTTGTAGTTTATCTGATATCTGACTCCATCATTATGGCAGCTATAATTCCCCAGCATATGCAGATGAGAACCTCCTACACGCTGATGAGCAGGGGGAAGTGGTGGGCAGATCAACCTCATCTGGGTTTTATATCAGCTGTGTGAAAAATTGCTTGGCGACCGGCCTGAGACAGAAAGTAGGTAGGAAGAGAGGTGACGGTGTGATGTGGGCAATACAACATTGTTTGTACGCATTAAAAACAAACACACACACATATACAGCCTTGTGTCTCTAGCAAGGTTACATAATTAAAGAGGCCCCACTGTCGTGATGGAATAAGACGAGGATATTTTTAAAATATCTGTTGAATGGAAATGACACCATTTTGGTTATATAACCACGTTTCTGTGTAAGTCCTCTCTCCTCGGCTTCCTTTTTTTATTTAGATCTCCTTCTCTTAATGTATTCCTCTTTTCTTCTTCCAATTGTTTCTGTCCTCCACCTTTCTTCCTCCCCACTTCTAATTTATCTTACTTATTCTCCCCTTTGGTGGTTTTTTCCCCCTCCTATCTATCTTCCCCTAGCCTTCCTCCTCGTTCTTTAAACTCCCTCCATTTCTAATTGATGTCTCTATTTCCTCCCTCTCCTCCTTTTTCTTCTCCTCCACCCTTTATTCATCCTCTCTCCTCATCAAGCTGTACTGTATGTCTCTTCTTTATCCTCCCATCCAATTCCCCCTCTGCTCTTGCTGCTCTCCTCTAAATCCATCTCCTCCTTTCACTTCATGTTTTCCTCCTGCTTTTACTGCCTCCCTTCCTTTTTTAGTGTATATCCTTTCCCATCTATTATTTTCTCTCTCTCTGTTCCTTTCTACAGAGCTTATGGTTTTAGATACATCCCTACAACTAAATTCAAACCACCGCTTTGTGTGCTTCTAAACAGATTTAGTGTCATTTGTAGTTGACAAATATCACTTGGGCCTTCAGTAAGATCCCTTTGGTCTTCTCCCATGCATATTGTGTTTACATACATGCAATAGTAGAAGTAACTAAGTACATTTAATCAAGTTGACTTAATTACTATTTGTCATACATGTACCTAACTTGAGTATTTCCATTGTATGCTAATTTCTACTTCTACTCCACTACCTTTTGAACACATGTTTTGTACTTTTGATTCCACTACAGTAATTTAATACTAATAGCTACCTGTTTACATATAAAACACATGACATCATTTTTTACATCAACTACCAATATACCCTTTAAAAACAACAACAATTGAATACTACATGTATTTGTTAGCAATAAAAAAGAAATGGTTTAATATAATATTCTATAATAATATAATACTTTTAAAAGAGCATATTGTGCATAATGAGTAACTCCGATACTTAGTACATTTAACTGACAATATACTATATGCTTTTACTTAAAGGTAATTTTGGAGAAACCGGCTCGAGATACACTTTTTCTTATATTCCATGGAATGCTCTTAACATCCCGATAGCAATGAATATCTTAAGTGCTCTGACAAAAAATCCATTCAAAAAATTCATCTGTGGAAGCCGTAGTACTGTAAAAAGCACCATGGCGTACCTGCCTGTCAGCCTTCCATCTGTGCACAAACGTATCTCGTGCCCTCATTGGTCATGTGCGCGTTCGTGTGTGTTGGAGGAGGGGCTCTGTAAGGAAGTGGCAGATTTTTTCCTGTTGTGTATATTCAAATTCTAGCGCACTTGAGCTGGTTTCTCCAAAATTACCTAACCCACCTTTAAGTAACATTTTGAATTCAGGACTTTTACTTGTATTGGATTATTTTCATAACGCTCATAGACATCTCAAATATGACAAATAAATTCTTATGATGAAAATTAAATAGTAACTTTATTTGTCAAAAATATCAGAAATTATTATTTTTTCATACAGAGCATGTCTAGACCCCTTAATTCACCCCCAGAATTCCCCCATGAGCTAGCGAGACAAAGGAGAGAGAGAAAAGAAACAAAGTGAAAGGAGGAGACAGAGCTGAAGAGTCATGAATTAGGAACGTAGCAGTGAACAGTGGGGGGAGAAGAGCTTAAGTGGGACAACTCCTATGAAGTCTTTGTTGTCATGTTAAAGTGAGTCTCCCCACGTACGATGACTGATGCAACCTGTGCACCGAGCGGTGAAACCTGCCCCCGAAACTCGTTTGAGATAAAAACTTAAATGCAATTTGAAACTATAAACCATGATACGTTAAAAGGAAATAATATAATACATAGAATTACGACACTTTAGTTTGTTTTAGTATGCAGTTCTGCCTGCCACCAGGTATGATCTCGTGGGACCATAAAGGCTCAATCTATTGCACCATGAAAGTATGTCAACCGTTGGGCATCCAACACAGGAAGAGGTGAACGTTTTGTTTTCTTAGCTAACTATGATTATCTATCCCCAGTTAACAAAGAGTATTATTGCAAATACGTTGCAGTGTATTTCCCCATTAGCTGAAAAAGCAGACAGTGGATCAACCAAAGTAACGATTGTACACAAAATGCACTATGTCCTGTATTGACATTAAGGAAAACAGAAAGCAACAACAAAAACAGGTGGAAGGTTTTCTGTTTCCATGTGTCTCCAAAGTTGCATATGTCATTGCTACTCTGTCCCCACTCCAAGCCAGTGAGTCAGCTACATTACTAGAGGCCTCTCTGAATTACAGTGAGCGTGCATGACCCATGTGCACGTGTGGTGTCACTCATTTCCCCCTTTCTCCTTTCCTCCGCCCAGTGGGCTCCTCTTCTCCCCCTCTCTTCTTTCTCCCTCTGCTTGTCATCTCTCTCTTCTTCTGGTAAGCCTTCAGCTACAAAGGCCTCCTCCATTTTGCATTGAAGTGAACCGTGTGACTACGTGTGTGTGTGTGTGTGTGTGTGTGTGTGTGCGTGTGTGTGTGTGTGTGTGTGTGTATGTGTGTGTGTGTGTGTGTGTGTGTGTGTGTGTGTGTGTGTGTGTGTGTGTGTGTGTGTGTGTGTGTGTGTGTGTGTGTGTGTGTGTATCTGCCGTAATTATCTATTTATAGAGCCCTGCTGAGAAGACTTCTAGACAAACAGGAGAACTGCCGCCAAAAATGAAAATGTGACGTGGATCATAAATATATAAGCAATTAAACAACATTTTACATTTCTTTTCACACAATACGTCTCCTCGCAGTATCAACACTAATTCGGCTGACTTTTATATTTGATCCAATTGTTAGATAGGCTGTATTTACACCATAATGGTGCAGTGGCCTTTGTTTCTGCTAAAAGAGGTGTCGACCAGCTGGGGCAACAAGAAAATTGGCGTAATGGAGTGTGACTATTAAAAAATAAATCATTATTATATTAATATTGACAATAACAACCGACCGTCGGGGTAGCATTTGCTTGGCATTTCCGGTTATTTCTCCACTGGTTAACATGGGTTAACAATACCGTGTAACTGTCACATTTGAAGGGTCGAAATCGTGACATCTTCACGTCTCCCAGCATGATATCGGGTTGGTTCAGGCAGTAGCTCCCATCATATATTCTATTCATGCTCATGGTTAAAGAAATGCTGCAAAAATGTTTTTTGTTGATTGACCGACTGACTCTGACTAGACCAGATGACTGGACTGCCAAAATCAGATTTGTGTGTGTGTGTGTGTGTGTGTGTGTGTGTGTGTGTGTGTGTGTGTGTGTGTGTGTGTGTGTGTGTGTGTGTGTGTGTGTGTGTGTGTGTGTGTGTGTGTGTGTGTGTGTGTGTGTGTGTGTGTGTGTGTGTGTGTGTGTGTGTGCGTGTTGCTGTAGAGTGCAGCCTAAAGCTGCAGCCAGTGCTAGGGAAGTGTGCGCTCGAGCAGATCAATGGCATTCTGGGTAAAAATAGCCCTTGCGCTGTTGGAGGGAGAGAAAAAGGAGACGGAGGGTGACAGGGAGAGAGAAGAGAGGGAGGGTAAGAGCTGAGAGGAAGGGGGAAGATGGAAGTTTAATGATCATGTAGTGAAGAGAGGAACGAGAGGAACTGCAGTGCTAATGTGTGAAAAGAGTCGGACTAGAAGTGAACCGAGAGTAGGAAAGAAGCTTTGACTTAAGAGAAGTAGTCAAGTCAGTATTTTAAATTCAGCGAGTGCCACAGTTTGGCATGGTTGCCATGTAGTCCAATCTTATTTGACATTCTACCATTTTGGGGCTGGGTGAAAAACAAATATATGCATATCAACATTCTGCTGCCCGGAGTTCTGCTCACCAAACAAAAACAAACCGTCCAGCTTGTTAACTCGTTGGGACAGGTCTTTTTAGAAAGAGTTACCAACCTCATAGAGATCCTCATTGGAAACCCATCGTGTAAATGGAGGCCTATAGTTGGGTATATTACCACCACTAATAAACATACAGTCTGTGAACACCAACTAGCTCTAATAGTGGGTTACAAGGTGCTACCAGGCCATCTTATAATCCCTCCACCTGCTCCTGGGTCTGCCCCTCAGTCTCCTCCCAGCTTGATGTGCCTGGAACACCGACCTAGGGAGGCGGCCATTTGGCATCATTACCAAGTGCCAAACACCTTAACTGGCTCCTTTATACATAAAGGAGCAGCAGCTCTCTACCTTAGGGAACCTTATACCTGGAGATGCCAGCCAACCCCCGGAGAAAACCCATTTCGGCTGCTTGTATCCGCGAACTTGTTCTAATGGTGACCCAGCCTTAATGACCATATGTGAGGGCAGACACAAAGGCAGACTGGTAAATGTATACAGTCCCCTGGTTTCCTGTTGAGAACCGTGGCCTCAGATTGGAGGGGATGATCTTCATCCTAGCCGCTCAATACTCAGTCGTGAAAGGATCCAATGAGTGCTATAGCAATAAATCCATGCATTAATTGGCTTTGAGCTAAGACATTTAAAAATGACATATCCTTTCATAACCCTGGATTCAAAAATGTTTAAATGCAGGTATTGATTGACTAGAGTGGTGTGGTACGAATAGGCACTGAATTGTTTCGCTTTAAGGTATCGAGTACTGATACCCAGCCTTACTTACAAGTGAACTGAGTAGAAATAATTCAGACTTCTTTTTACTACTTTCCCTTATATTTTGTGACCATGTTTTTTGTTTTATTGACTAACTACGAAAAACCAAGTTGGGGAAGCACCTTCTTCTGGAGTAATCCATTTTACCCAAAGCGTTTGCATTTTCCGACCCATCTTTACACACATACTGTATATTAGTAGAAGAAGTATATCACGAGAAATAACAAGAGACAAAGAGGCAAAACAATCCAATACCACAAAGATGTCCTCAGGGACAAATACAACAAATATGTCTCCTTCATTAATGGTTCATTCGAATGCCTTTCTTTGGCCAAGGGGTAAAATGCGGATTGAACACAGTGGTGAGTTATTTACGCAGAATTGTCATAAATCAAATCCAGTGGTGGAAGAAATATAATGTGCAACTGAGATGGAGGAGAAAAAAGCACAACAAACAGAACTGAATAAGAGATAACAAATAAATATAGAAGGGGGGTGGACATTTCTTTGGAAAGAGACACAGAGCTGGAAGGCAGAGAAGAAATACAGGAGGACAATTCTAAGAAACGCTGAACAGATTTTGAAAGGTAACTTAGAAAGAGAGTGCGACATAAAGAGAGAAAATACATCTGAAAGCAGAATTAGGACTGATGGAGCTTTTTAGTGAACATTATTGACAGGAGGAGAAAAGGCCAGATGTTTGTGCTATGTAGGTTAAGTGGTGCAGCAATGTGCTACTCTTTGACACACACACACACACACACACACACACACACACACACACACACACACACACACACACACACACACACACACACACACACACGTGTCATGATGTGATCTGTAGGACTGAATACACTAGCCTTGGGAAAGGAAGGACATGAATTCACTTTAGGGTCTAAAGATGATTCACCCATCGCATACGCTACTGCTTTAGTGTACACACATACAGTATTGTATGATAGTTAAAGTAGTTGCAACTGTTTGCACTTAAATCTTTAATGTAAGGGAGGCCCACTTTCTTCCGCTTTTCTTTAAATCCTTATGTCCGTCATGCTTGGAGCAGACTCAAAATTTGGTCTGTTCTGCAGCTCGGATTGCACAAATGTTTTGAGCCTTGCATCAGTTATTTCTGAACATGTTTGATGGTAGAGTCATTTTGGCGGGAGAAAGACGTTCAAAGGAAGCTGTGTTCTTTCCAAAAAGAGTAGCAAGAAACAGTCCTACGTGTTAAAGTAAACATTTAAACATTATGGATTTTCACAACCATTGTGTCTATGTCCTATCATACCGAAATCTCGGTCTCATTTCGTGTCTTTAACATTGAAGATAATACCACAACAGACTTAGACTAAAATGGTTATTAAAATGTACAGTCTTGAAATGAAGCCTATATAGTGATGCTGTACAGAAACAAACCTTAACATGTTCATTACACAACATTACTAACGCTAGAAAAAGCATTTCTAAAAAAGTATCTTTTACCTTGTGATTTAAGTACAGTCATCTTTTACTTTACCTGACCAAGTAGTTTAGTTGCCTAACCCCTAATCCTAACCCTTTAACATCACCATGGTGTTTTGTTGCATTTTTTGTTTCTACTTTCAATTTACATGGGGACATTTGTTTCCCTCAAAATGTAATTTAGAATCCAGTTTATTTGTTTGTTTTAGTAGACAGGGTTGTCGCTATGGAATTGTCTTATGCAAGGGATTCAGAGAAAGAGCGATACAGAGATCAAAAAGAAGAGGAGAGGGAGGAGAGTAAGAAAGAGGTTTGGTGGGTTTTGTGTAGAGCATATTTGATGAGTGGGTGGAAAAGAACAGAGATAGGAGATAAGTGTTCATCAGGGAGGGCTGCATCTGTCAGTTATTCATTACATAAGTAATATGGATGCTCTTTAGTACAGAACGGCATCAGTTACTATCCTGTAGAGAGGGGATAAAAGAGAGATGTAAACACAATCTGTATACTTCAGACCAATATACAGTTTATAAACCCTTAATATTCCCTTATTAAGATGACAAAACAAGGCATTACATTTGGTTCAATACATAAATGTTTTTAAACACAAAATTTGCTGAATTTATCTATTTTGCCAAACTTGTGTGGATCTGTTTGGACATTCCAGAGATCACCTGTCAATCAGATACCGTGAGTCTTTAACCCGAGAAGTTAACGAAGAACACATCATTCAAGATGAGAAGTACAGAAGGAGAAACGGTTATACATATTTAACCTTATGACTTTAATGTAGCCTTTTACATTAAAACATTTTGAAACATACACCTGATTTTTTTATGCATTCTCCTTTACTCCGAAGATCTCTAACCTTTTTGCCCTTTGACGTTTATGACCAACCCTGACGTCTGTTATCTGTCTTAAGGAATGGGAGGCCTCAGCTATTTGATATTCCTAGTTTATGACCGGTCAACTCTCGGTCACAAATGGTTTATGGTTACGATGGCTTCGAGGCCATTAAGGGTCAGACATTTGATTCAGTGTCTCCAGATGTTGGGGCTATCTCCAGTGTTCCCAGATGTTTACGTTATCTCCCCCAATATGTTGATTAGCTCTCTGTAAACTAGTTAAAAGGGCTATCGAGAGAGAGGCTCTGCAGAATTGATGTGGCAACCCACCCGTGCAGTCAGAACCTCTGGCTGCTGTGACTTGTGATGTGAATCCTCCGGCCGACTTGTAATAAACCATCAGTGTTTGACATCAAAGCTCCAACTCTCCTCGTGTCTCTCTGAGTCCTGACTCTCCATTGCTACAGAAGTTTCCCTTACAGTGCCCAATGTTCCTTAGCACCTGTACTAGTTGTAATGCTTTGGACTCTTGCATTGGCAATGAGCTTGAAGGAAAATCTTAGAAATGTTGGACGTAATACAATGATATTGAAATAAGTGTTTTTTTGTGCTATTGTTAACAAGCTCGTTGTCACTAACCATGTTTTTTTTTTTACTCTCTGTTTTCCAGAAAAAGGAGTGGTTATGTCTCAACTGCCAGACCCAGCGGCTGTTGTCCGGAGGAGGTCTGGACGAACCTCCCCTTCCTGTTCCTCACCCTTCTCCCAAACACTTGCCAATGGGCTCACCCCGTCACCAGATGCCAGCCAATCAGCAAAGCCCTCTCCACAAGGCCACCAATCAGCAGGGGCCCAGGACTGCCCAGCCGCAAATGCAAAAAGCGCAGACGGGAAGTGGCGTGAGTGGACTGTTTGCTCCAGCTGCGGCTAAACAACTAACGGACACCAAGACAACGACACCTGTGTCAGAGACCCAGAAACCTCTGAAACCCACAGAGGAGAAGCCAAAACCCGAGCCTGAGAACCAAACTGACAAAGACACCAACACCTCCCAGAAGAAAGGAGAGCCCATCACACCGATCAAGGAAATGAAGAAGTCCAGGCACTATGACGTAAGTCTGATTCCTTTTTTATTACATTGCTTCAGCCTGGTGTACAACTCTGTATGTTAAGCTATGGAAAATGAACAAAAGTTGACTAATCAAACAGTTGAATAGCTTGTGGAAAGTGAACCAAATAGAAGAAGAATTAGGCTGATTATCAGTGAATTATCTGTGGAAACCATAGTGTAACATACAAACATTATGTACCTAAGATTGCTTGTGAGCTTTTTAGCTATTATAGCATGTATGGAGGTTGAGAATGCTTGGCTGTTTCAGCGTGGCAATGCTTCACATTCATAGTTTTTTCCATCATACTTCATGAGCATAATGGAAGCTCTTGTTCATCGGCAGATATGTGTAGTACATTACATTGCATTTAGCTGACGCTATCCAAAGCGACTTACAATAAGTGCATTCGACCAAGAAGATACAAACTTGAAGAAAACAGAATCATATATGAAGTACATCAGGTTTCATAGAGCTAAAATGTTTCAAGTGCTACTCAGCTGGCTTTAGATAAGCCAGTCCTTTATTAGTATATATAGTGGTGCAAAAAAGTATTTAGTCAGCCACCAATTGTGCAAGTTCTCCCACTTGAAAAAGATGAGAGAGTCCTGTAATTTTCATCCTAGGTATACCTCAACTATGAGAGACAAAATGAGAAAGAAAGATCCAGAAAATCACATTGTCTGATTTTTAAAGAATTTATTTGCAAATTATGTTGGAAAATAAGTATTTGGTCACCTACAAACAAACAAGATTTCTGGCTCTCACAGACCTGTAACTTCTTCTTTAGGAGCCTCCTCTGTCCTCCACTTGTTAACTGTATTAATGGCACCTGTTTGAACTCGTTATCAGTATAAAAGACACCTGTCCACAACCTCAAACAGTCACACTTCAAACTCCACTATGGCCAAGACCAAAGAGCTGTCAAAGGACAACAGAAACAAAATTGTAGACCTGCACCAGGCTGGGAAGACTGAATCTGCAATAGGTAAGCAGCTTGGTGTGAAGAAATCAACTGTGGGAGCAATTATTAGAAAATGGAAGACATACAAGACCACTGATAATCTCCCTCAATCTGGGGCTCCACGCAAGATCTCACCCCGTGGGGTCAAAATGATCACAAGAACGGTGAGCAAAAATCCCAGAACCACACGGGGGCACCTAGTCAATGACCTGCAGAGAGCTGGGACCAAAGTAACAAAGGCTACCATCAGTAACACACTACGCCGCCAGGGACTCAAATCCTGCAGTGCCAGACGTGTCCCCCTGCTTAAGCCAGTACATGTCCAGGCCCGTCTGAAGTTTGCTAGAGAGCATTTAGATGATCCAGAAGAGGATTGGGAGAATGTCATATGGTCAGATGAAACCAAAATAGAACTTTTTGGTAAAAACTCAACTAGACGTGTTTGGAGGAGAAAGAATGCTGAGTTGCATCCAAAGAACACCATACCTACTGTGAAACATGGGGGTGGAAACATCATGCTTTGGGGCTGTTTTTCTGCAAGGGACCAGGACGACTGATCCGTGTAAAGGAAAGAATGAATGGGGCCATATATCGTGAGATTTTGAGTGACAACCTCCTTCCATCAGCAAGGGCATTGAAGATGAAACGTGGCTGGGTCTTTCAGCATGACAATGATCCCAAACACACCGCCCGGGCAACGAAGGAATGGCTTCGTAAGAAGCATTTCAAGGTCCTGGAGTGGCCTAGCCAGTCTCCAGATCTCAACCCTATAGAAAATCTTTGGAGGGAGTTGAAAGTCCGTGTTGCCCAGCGACAGCCCCAAAACATCACTGCTCTAGAGGAGATCTGCATGGAGGAATGGGCCGAAATAGCAGTGTGTGAAAACCTTGTGAAGACTTACAGAAAACGTTTGACCTCTGTCATTGCCAACAAAGGGTATATAACAAATTATTGAGATGAACTTTTGTTATTGACCAAATACTTATTTTCCACCATAATTTGCGAATAAATTCTTTAAAAATCAGACAATGTAATTTTCTGGAATTTTTTTCTTCTCATTTTGTCTCTCATAGTTGAGGTATACCTAGGATTAAAATTACAGGCTTCTATCATCTTTTTAAGTGGGAGAACTTGCACAATTGGTGGCTGATTAAATACTTTTTTGCCCCACTGTAAGTGCTTTGTTAGAAATTCTATTGCTCGAAGTGGAGTCAAAAGATATGAGTTTTCAGTCTGCGCCGGAAGATGTGTAAGCTGTCTGCTGTCCTGATGTCAATGGGGAGCTCATTCCACCATTTTGGAGCCAGGATAGCAAACCCACGTGTTTTTGCTGATGGGAACTTGGGTCCCCCTCGCAGTCCGGGTGCAGCGAGCTGTTTGGCTGATGCAGAGCGGAGTGCACGTGCTGGGGTGTACGGTTTAACCATGTCCTGGATGTAGGAAGTGCCAGATCCATTCGCAGCATGGTACACAAGTACCATTGTCTTGAAGTGGATTCTAGCAGTTACTGGAAGCCAGTGAAGGGAGCGGAAGAGCGGAGGAGCGGAGGAGCGGCGTGGTGTGGGAACATTTTGGAAGGTTGAAGACCAGACGAGCCGCTGCATTCTGGATGAGCTGCAGAGGTCGGATGGCACATGCAGGTAGACCAGCCAGGAGGGAGTTGCAGGATGTAGTAGACAGGGTTTTGCCTACACTTGACCTTCAAAATCCTCACAAGATATGGGAAAAGTCCATATTAACAAGGCTTAAATCAAGTTGATACTTGCGTAAACTATTCTGCACATCTGTACCTTTGTTTAAATGTATACTTATCGTGTGTACATACCAGAAATATTGTATTTTAATGAAGCTCAAAGTAAACCCTGATCAGGTGTTGTACAGGCAGCTGGTCAACGGAAGGATCAAACGTGACTGCTTCCTTTAGGGTTCAAAGAGCAGATGCCCTCTCCTAGCTTCCCTATCTCAAAATGCTTTCTAAAAAGCTAATAAAACGACCCCAGGAAAGTCGGCGTACAACTTGTACAACTGTTTTCATGTCATCCATGCTTGTTGCCATTTTTCTGTTGCTATATTTTCATGAATGTATCTAAGAAGCTAGCTAGCTATGGAGCAAGAGTGCATGTCCCCTTTCTTACTTCCACTTCAGGTCCCCTAAATTTAAAACACACTCAGCAGCAGACTTAACACTTTGTTGACTTTGGTAGTACAGCCCACTGGCAAATATTGCTGTCCCAGCAGAATCTGACCTAGAAAGATGCATCTAATAAATGGACCATGTGACCAATGGACTTGGGAAGTGTATGTTGTCACACGTGGGAAATGGATGTTAAGATTTTACATCATCATGGATCCTGCCAACGACCGGCAGCCTGTTGCCACATTAGATATCCTCCAACGTTTCCCTCAAGGGTTTGAATGCTGTGTTTAGAGTCCAGATGTAAGTAAATGTTTGACAGTGGCTTCTTGAGGCCATTCATGCTACTCTGAATATAGCTTATATTACATATTTGTGATGACTAATGATCATAGATAAGCCTTAAAAAGGTTGAAACGACTCCATATGACTCCATAATCCTACAATATCTTTGATGTTTTCCACACAAATCTGACATTAGTTTCTCATGAGTATCTTAAACCTATTCTGAAAATTGTTCTCAGCTGCTGCATGCTGTTATAATTTTGGGACTGAAGTTAAATCAAAGGCGAAATGCAAATGCAACACATTTTGCTCTTGCCAATATACCTTTGTTTATTGGTTTTATCTGCAGTTTCATTCAACTCTTTTAAAATGTACATGACTACAGTATCTACTGAGATGCATCAAGGTTTATTCTGGGAGCCTTCATGTGTTCACGATGAAATGGGATAGTTTTTGGTTTAGTAACAACCATTTGGAAACACACATGTTTGTTTGAATGACCTTTTTCTGGTAAAAAGAAATTATTAGGACCCATGTTTGTTTGTTTTTTGTTGCATTGTTGGCTAATCTCTCATTCGACTCTTTAAAAACTTTTTTATTTAAAGCTTGTTTTGTTATCTTGAATTTCTTGTGTAATCGTCACTATGTTAAAAATGACTCTAATATTTAATGTGAATTATATTTCAATTCTGTTTTGTGATCACAGCTTAGACCCAATGTTAAATATAGTAGCATATACAGTAGTCATGGTATGTTATGAGACACCCTATTATTGGACGTCCATGGCTGTTTGGAAAGCAGGTCATTGATTCCCTGCTCACAGACTTGCTGATGCTGCAAGTGGCAGCATGCATGGACTACCTGAGGGAGTGAGAGAACAAAAGAGAGGGAGTGATATAATTGTAGATTTCTTACTCGGCGGCAGCCCTCGCACTCCCTGAAATATTGATTAAGATTGGCTGCTTTGGGCCTTTTCAAAAGCAGAGCAGACCTTCCTCATCAAGGTAGCTGCTAGGAATTTAAAGTGGGGAGAACTCAAAGTAAAGTCTCATTTTGATATATTGTCATTGTTTGGAGGTTTTCTCGCAAACATTTCCTTAATTTTGTTATCTATTTCGCATTCTGTCCTCCATCCCCCTTTCATTCACGAGGTTAGTCACTTTGAAATTATGATTTGGCATGTTATTAACAGACATCTGAGACAGAGCCATTGATGACCGAGTTTTGGTTATATGTTCTAGTCAAGTTACCTTCTCAATTGTCATGATCAAAAAACAAATCTACTAAAAACGCAATTTGACTCTCCTCTTTCCATCAATGGCTCAAAAAATGGTTAACAAACCTTACAACTGTAAGCCACTTTATGAAAACTGTATAATGAAATATGTAATGTAATGTCCAAATGATGTCATATATTATATTGGTGGATATTTGCTTTTCCAATAAATCTCACCATGCCTTGAATGTATTGATTTAGTTTAATGTTGTATAATATTATTTCTTAATTACATGTTTTAATTCTAAATAAAATGTCAATGTTTTTATATCCAGCTTCAGAAATAGGAAAGCAAATCTGTGCATATTTTCCCCACTGTTTTCTTGTATAATTTACATCCATAGGGTTAGGACCAATAGCTGCAATTCTTTTCTCTAATGTGTTCTCTTTTAATTAATTTCTGCGATGCGGTTTTATCACGATTGTTTAAGCAAGTGATGAATAATGAGTATACATATTGGACAAGCAATTCCTACATTATATTATAGATAAATACCTAAAATAAAAAATAAACCATTCCTTTTTACATCTAAACAATCTAATTCTAAATATATGTGGGCTTAAATTGTATGCATAGCAAGGTGTTTATCCAGAATCAACACATTCTTACACTGCATTAATTATGACTTTAATTTGAAACCCTAACTTTCCCTTATCTAATACATTCTTCTCTCTTTCTTGTTCTCTCTTTAGGATACAAAAAACAACAGCACCCATGACTTGTCACGCAGCCCTCAGAGCCTCAGTGACACCGGCTACTCCTCTGATGGCATCTCCAGCTCCCACAGTGAAATCACAGGTCTAATCCAAGAAGAGGAGATGAAGCTGAGCGAGAGGGGCATCACTGGACGAGGCTCCCCACCGAGCCCTTCAGAAATCACCAAGCTAGAGAGCTCCATGAGGCCTTTGCTGGAGAAGAGCCTGTCTGAAGACAAGGGGGACAGAAGAGGGAGGAAGCACAGAGACTTGGATGACAGAGGGAAGCAGCGCCCACGCTCCCTGTCAATCCCACCAGATTCATACGACTCTGACGAGGAGTTGGAGGATATAATGGAGGAGGAAGAGGACGGAGGAGAATGGGAGGGTAAACGGAAGGAAGTGAAGGAGGAGAAGAAGGAGAAGAAAAACAAGGAAAAAGAGGCTGAGCCCACAGAAATGACAGATGAAGAGTTCATGAGGAGACAAATAATGGAGATGAGCGCTGACGAAGAAAATGAGGATGAAGAAATGGAGGAAGAAGATGAGGAGGAAGATGAAGGATATGGCTACCAGAAACCCAAAAAGAGCCACCTTAAACATGTCTCTGACTCAGGTAAGGAGAAAAGACGTCTTCAGCACCACTCCAGCAGTTTTGAGGAGGAAACAAAGAGCTCCTCTGATGTCTATAAAGGCTCAATGGAGGAGGGTGAAGATGATTTGATGGCACAAGGAGGCTTGAGGCGCTTCAAAACCATTGAACTTAATAACACCAGTAGCTTCAGCCGGGACATGGAGCTGGGCAATGAAAATGACTTGAGCCTCGATCGGGAACCAGAGCTTGAGATGGAAAGCCTGACAGGATCTCCCGAAGAGCGTTCTCGGGGCGACTACTCCTCCACCGTGCCAGCTAGCTCATCCTCATATGGCTCAGGCCAGTCTCCTACTTCGATCTCATCGATGGAAGAGGACAGTGACAGTAGCCCCAGCAGGAGGCAAAGGCTGGAAGAGGCCAAGCAGCAGAGGAAAGCGCGCCACCGCTCCCACGGTCCACTCCTTCCCACCATTGAAGACTCTTCAGAAGAGGATGAGCTGAGAGAGGAAGAAGAACTTCTGAGAGAACAGGAGAAGATGAGGGAAGTGGAACAACAGAGGATACGGAGCACAGCACGAAAGACCAAGAGGGATAAGGAGGAGCTTAGGGCTCAGAGGCGCAGAGAGAGATCCAAGACACCACCTAGCAATCTTTCACCCATTGAAGATGCTTCTCCAACCGAAGAACTGAGACAGGCGGCAGAAATGGAAGAGCTCCATCGTTCATCTGCTTCAGAATATTCCCCTCAGAGTCTGGACTCAGAGGCTGAGGGGTACGAGTCAAAACTTTACAAGTCAGGCAGCGAATACAACCTGCCTACCTTTATGTCTCTCTACTCACCAGTAGACAAATCATCAACTACAACAACCACCACAGCACCATCTTCTACTTCCAAACCTCTAAAGAGTGCTGAGGAGGTTTATGAGGAGATGATGAGGAAGGCAGAGATGCTTCAGAAACAACAGAAGCAACAGCAACAACCAGCACGACATGGGCAGTGCTATGAAGAGGATGTTAATGGACAAGGGTATGAGGAGGAGTATGAATATGAACAAGATCAATCATATGACAATGAGGCAGCGGAGACAGAAACAGATATTTATGAAGAGATCAGACAAACATCTCAAAACATTACCAAGATGCAGCAGGCCACTGATGAGCAAGTAGAGATTGAGAGCTCCTACCCAGACAAGCAGCTCCTTGACACAGGCTCAGCCTTTGCTAAGCTTCTTGAGCAAAGCAATGCTCTGCTAACTCCAGGTACAAGCCCCACCCAGGTGTCAGCTCCTGTCTCCTTTGCTGAGACTGGAGGACGAATTCCTGATGTCCGAGTAACACAGCACTTCTCTATAAAGGATGGTCACAAAGACAGGATCAAAAGCCAAGCAGGAAAGAATGGAATTACTCCAGCAGTGGCTGCCACTACTATTGCAGCTTATGGAGTTTATGCCAGAGATGCAGTAACAATTTCTCAGACCAGTACAAGTTGCACTATGACCACTACTCAGTCAAGTATGTATAGTCGACAAACAGCAAGTCCTGCCACATCTTCAACTACAGTCTCAAGTGTATGCAGCAAGATTGCAGAGATTACCCAGGCATACAGTCAAAGGGAAGTGATCACCAGAAGGGTAGGGGAGACCAGGGATGTCCAAGTGAGAGACAGCTCTACATCTTCCACTGAGAGAATCATTGAGCCACGTTCTCCCAAGTATACTACTTATTACAGGAGCACCAGTCCTCCTCTTTCTCCATCACCACCAACAATGAGTCCCACCCATTCACCTTCCAGAAGGAATACTGCTGAATTCTCGACACAGACTTTCAGTTCAGCATTAAGAAGGTCTGAGTCAGCTGGCGCTGAGCCTACGTCTCCAGTGACTGCTCAGGGAACCCAAACATCAAATCGATCAGTGTCCCCACGGCTCTATCACCAACAGTCTTCCCAGGATACCCCATACTCCCCACCTCCAAGCCCTGCTAGGCCAATGACAGTCAACACTGCTACTTCTCCCCTGTCTTCGCCCACCCGATTTAGTCGCCAATCAACATTTGACAATTACTCCCCATGTAACAGCCCTCCAGATACGCCACCTTACCACCAGTCTCCCACACGTAGTTTCTGCACAACACAAAGAGTGGAAAAAGTGAATGTTGGAACTAGTATGGTCACCATAGCCAGCCATTACACCAGAGGATCCATGTCAATGGACAACATCTCCCTCTGTCGAATATCTACAGTGCCAGGCACTTCTAGGGTAGAGCAGGGTCATATGATCCAAGGTGGGAGTGTCGTGGACCTCAGAACAGCCACAAAACCAGCTCCTATTATCATGACTGACCAGGGAATGGATCTCACTTCATTGGCCACCGAAAGCAGAAAATATCACGGTGGATCAGAGGGTAGCAGGCATTCAACAATTGTACAGCCCATGATTATGAACCTGAACACCCAGGAGATCATCACTCCAACAACT
Organism: Notothenia rossii; assembly: GCF_949606895.1. Taxonomy (NCBI): domain Eukaryota; kingdom Metazoa; phylum Chordata; class Actinopteri; order Perciformes; family Nototheniidae; genus Notothenia; species Notothenia rossii. Next base: position 27,380,089 of record NC_136902.1, read on the forward strand.
GTGAGTGTCACTGTGGCTGCCTCCATGTTCATGACCCAGCCAAAACAGCCATCAGTCTATGGTGATCCACATCACAACCAAGTGGATCTTGGTCAGGGCATGGGTACTGCTATGTGTCTTTCCCAGAACAAACCACTAATGTCCCCTCCAACTGACCCAGCAATACCAAAAATTGATGCCAAACTGGAAGACCTCAGTATCCAACAGAAAGAGCTACAAATACAGCAGGAGAAGCTGCAGATGCAACAACAGATCCTTGAACAGCAGTTGCATCAGCATCACCAGATGCAACATCAGCAACAAACGGCATCTGCTTTGGCGAGGTACAGCCTTACCGGACAGATCTCACCTTTATTGAAAAAAGACTTGCTAGTCAGTCAGACTAGCGCTGCCTCAACTGTGGTCAGTGCTGTAACACCAATAATGAATCCTGAGCTGTATGGTGCAGGTCCTGTTGAGCTGAGAGGAAGGCCCAGTCCTCCTGGTGTGATATCAGGAGCTAAATCTCCACATAGCATGGTAGTACAGATGGACGTAGGGCCAGAGCAGGCGAGGGCTGTGACTCAGCTAGTGAAGGTAGAAGAAGGACAGGATGCTATGGATTTGACAGAAGGCCAATTTAAACCTGACAACCAACCAGCTTGCTGTGATGTTGTATACCGACTTCCATTTGGTGGAAGCTGTGTTGGTGGCGAGACAGAGGGCATAAGGCCTCCATCTGCCCCACCTCTTACCTATGAGTCTGATCAAGAAAGACAATCCGGAGGGTACCTTGATTATCCAATGGATGAACGTAAGGCCTACACATTACCATTCCCCGGAAGGCTCCAGCCTTCGATGTCTGATACAAACCTTGCTGAAGCTGGGCTACAGTCCTACCACTCCAAACTAGAACCACACATCCAAACTTCAGCAGAAATTGCTATGGATCTAACTGCTATGAAACAAGGTTATGGAGGGTTCATAGGGTTGCAATATGGCTCCTATACAGATTTACGGCATGGAGGAGACATTACAGCCCAAGCACTGCCTATAAGGAGATATAATTCCTTGTCTAACATCAGTTCAGACTATGGCTACTCTGCTCGTGACATTGCTGGCTTCCAAGAAGCGAACTTGGCTCAGTACAGTGCTACAACTGCCAGGGAGATCAGCCGTATGTGTGCAGCACTCAATACCATAGATCGATATGGAAGCAACCCAGACTTGATGCAGTTTGGTAGTTTGGGGAGAGGAACTGGGCCTGGGGCTGCCAGGCTCGCAGCAAGTCTTGGCATTAGGCCAAACCTTCTTTTTGGAACAGACGGGAAGCCAATTTCCCACAGTCAAGCACTAACCAACCTTATCAATGCCAGGCAGGCTAGTCTCAGGGCTATGTACCCTACTGCTATAAGGTCCTCTGATGGGATGATTTACTCCACCATTCAGACCCCCATTGCTTCTACACTTCCCATTACAACTCAGCCTGCCTCTGTTCTTCACCCAATACTGAGGGGGGTCTACAGGGCATACCCCTCTGCCAACATGACACCTGTGCCCCTATCCAGTCTCAGCAGACTACCAATGAGCCCCAGAGTACCCTTAACCGGACAAGCTCCAGTCCGTTACCCAGCTCCAGGTCTTCTCCAAACAACGTCAATCGCTGCCACTACTGCTGGTGTTGCACCAGTAGGTGCCCCAGTGTATATTTCTTTGACAACTACAAGCTCTACAGTCCAGGATGAACCAGTTTACCTCGGTAGAGGTGCACCCTCATCAACAGAGGTCACCTCAGTACAAGGAGTTGTCATACCAATAGAGCCACAGCAGCAGCCTATAAACCTGTCCCAGGCCCACCTGAACAGTCAACAACAACAACAGCAACAAGTGGCAACTGCTCAACAGCATCCTCCAGCAGCCTATGCCTACCCACCCTCTGCTCCTTCACACAGTCACGGCTACAGCCAACCTCCAGCGGGCCCCTCTGCCCTAACTGGTGGCTTACCCATTGCAGGGGGTCTTCCTTCCTTCCCTCCACCAGGTGCCGTTCATAAGGAGGGTGAATCCGAGGCAGAGAGGCTACATCGGCAGCAGGAGCAGCTTCTGCAGATGGAGAGGGAGCGCGTTGAGCTGGAGAAATTACGACAATTGCGCCTGCAGGACGAGCTGGACCGAGAAAAGATGGAGCTGAAACTGCACAGGGAGAAGGAGCAGATGCTGGTGCAGAGAGAGTTAAACGAACTGCAGAACATCAAGGACCAGGTACAGGGAGAAACAGGAGGCGGAATGGAGAGTTTGATAGTTGGTGTCCTGTTTTTTGTTTTGTGGTTGTTGGTTTTGCCATTGATATTGTTTTGTTTTAAGTTGTTTTGGTGGTGTATCTTATTGTGTTATTACAATTTAAATGTTTTTCTTTTTTAATATCACACCTTAGATGTGCAAGCAGTAAACTGAGTTGAAAACAACAATACATAATTTGCTAAATGTATGTATTGTATAACACTAATTCTATATACTGTATACGTACAGCATACATGTTTATTAAGTCCTCAAACAAATTGCTTTAAAATTCTGTTATTGTAAGAGAAAATGGGATTGGATTTATTGATGGCTTTTATGTTCAGAGAAATGTTTGCATCCAAAACCCTTACAAAGATTTGGTTAAAGTTGTTGCTATAGTCTGCATGACATGTAGTTGGATTTATCCTGGTTATAAGGTGTCCATGCACATGCCTGTAGTATGTGTGATATGAACTGATAATGCTCAGATGTTGGTTTCATGTTTCATGTGTTGGTTTGATTGATATTCATGGAAATGGAAAGTGTTTTGATATTCAATTTTTTAGACTGAAAGAAAAGAAAAGTTGATTCCATGAAGTTGTGTTTATCTTATCACCAGCAAGTACCCATTTAAGTATATCACTTTTCTTAGCAACAGAAAGGCTAACATGATGATTTTCTCCTTTTTTGATAGAACAAGCAGTTGAAAATCTTTCAAGTAAACTCAGTTAAACAGGTGTGGAAGCCTTCCTTAATGAGAATGAACTAGAGATGGAATGTTTAATATTCATCTCATACCCGGCAATATTAGCAAAAATCCTAGCGCCTTCTTTGCATTAGCTTGCCATTTTTGCAACAAAGAAAATTACATATTTTCTTATGTGCATTATGTGACTGGCAACAGCATTAACCACTACATGCTGTACTTCATTTATGTTGCGCTTCCATTCTTGCTTTTTGCAATATATAGAGGTTTGACTAACGTGGAAACATTTTTCAAAACTAATCCATCAGCACAAGAATGTCACATTCAGTGTCAGGAGTCTTTGATCATCTGTTTAACAACCAGTTGTGCCAATAACTCAACAACTTTGTCCTCTTCTGTCCTACTCTCTTTTTCTGTTCCTATGTTTCATCATTCATTTGTCTTGTTTGATCATTTCATCTCGTCCCAACATGTTAACTGTCACCGTCCTCTGCTACGCTTCTCCATCTTTTTCATGTTTTGTCGTTTGTCGACTTGTGCTTCTTCCTGTTCCCCCTTCCACCGACATTATCATTAGGTTCTACAGCAACAGCAACAGGAGCGCGAGAAACAACTGGTTCTCCAGAGGGAGCAGCTGGCCCAGCAGAAGTCCCAGCTAGACCAGATCCAGTCTTTACAGCATCAGCTCCAGCAACAGCTTGTAGAGCAGAAGAGGCAGAAAACAGCTTTAGCTCAGAGCATGCAGGTTAGGCGCATTGGCAGCTGGCTTGAAAATGATGTGACATGCTTGTATGATTGAATTAAAGATTGATGATGCAGGCTTAAGCTCTGGTGCATACGTATAAGTGATCTCAATGTGTGCTCTAGTGCTTGTCATTCTCAGTTGAATCAATGATGGTTGACCATTATCAACCTTAAAATAATTGTTTCTATCTTCAGTTGGATGTGAATGAACAGCCTTTGCCCTCCTTCACCGACTCTCAGGCGGGCTACCGTTCTCTCCCCAACTCCTCGTCCGATATGTGTCTGAGGAGCCAGCAGGAGCCCATGGAGACCAGGAGCAACATGAGGAAACACAGCTCCATGACCAGGCTGAGTAGAGACAGCTTGGACGGAGAGGGCGTGGTGTTTTACGGCTCCCCCCGCAGGAATGTGGACAGCTGTGTGCAGACAGACGATGAAGATGGAGAGGAGAGGTGTGTTTGTATATTGGGCAAGGATTACCTTTATGGCATTCCTACTCAGTTACCATTTGTTTTTAATAAAACAAGAGACAAGCTTATGCAGCCTTTATGATGAATACAAAAAAATGTTGAAAAGATATATATATATATATATATATTGTCTGATGTGCATCTCCATCACTGAGGCCGATGCGATGCCCATCTCGATACGTTGCCAACGATACGATACATTAACAATACATTTGAAGCACCGGGCAATGCGATATGATTTGATTCAACATTATACGATTCGAGGCGATACGATGCGATTCAACACAATGCAAAATAATGATACAATTCAATATGGTACGACAGAGGATTTTGTTTTATTCCTTATATGCAGCAGATCATGAATTAGCCAAAATACTTCATATATTTGGTTCTCTCTACTAGTACTGCACATCCCATCATGCTGTTTCTTTTTTACCTTTAAAAACCACTTGGACCTTTCACAAACAGGCCTTTTCACAAGTCCTTTGTAATAGTGTTCTCTCTCTCCAGAGCACAGTACAATTGTATAACACCGCACAGTTAAACAATTTAAGGATGCATTGCCCATGATTAACAATGTGCAAATAACAACTACCGTAGTGCAATGCCCATACAGCTGCCAGCCTGATGTGCTTAACACTCATCCATAGGCTAACTCACCAGTGAGCAGAAAGCAGTGGGTTCTATATGAACAATAAAGAATGAAAATAACCTTTCACAAACAGGTATTTCATAACTGCTTACAGTAAGGAAGACATTTAGACTATTATTGGCCGTCACAGGCTGTTGTAAACTAAACACCACTCTCTCTGACATAACACCTCACTGAGTGATTTAACTCATACTGTATGTCTAACTTTCAGGTTTCTCTTTTCAGCCGCAGACCCCATGTCGCCTCTTTATGTGCGTCGCTTAGTTCCTCGTACTACTTGAGTACTTTAAAACGGCACGGCATCGTTTACAATTTGCTTGCGATTTGTCAAGTTGTCCGTCTTTCTTGAAAAATCCGAAGTGTTGCCAAACATTTGATTTGTAGGTATTTTTCAGTGCGCTGTGTTTCTCTTTCTCCACGACTTCCATATTTGTTGATAACTGTGACGCGGCTCTCAGCCTCCCTAGTGGCAAAGCAAAGATCAAAGATCGTCTCTGCTGAGTGCTGACAAAAGTGGATGAGAGGATATTATATGAATTAATCGTTTTTTTACCGATGCAAAGACGCCACAATAGATGCATCGCAACACAAACTGTAGCCAATGTGCACTCTTTCAACTGGTGCACTCGCATTTTTAACGTTTATGCCGGTGCACCGATGCAAAACGGGGATACTTAACATCTCTAATATATATATATATATATATATATATATATATATATATATATCGAATATTTTCTAGTCAAAAGGCATATGTAAACAATTATGAGTAATTGCTGTCAAGTTGTAAGTGTTTTTTAGTTCCGTCCAGTTGAGTCCTGTGAGTCGATTCCATTATGGTTCATATTCTTTTTTATCTTCTTCTCTTCTCTCCAATACTAGGTACATGATGCGCCATCGCACCAGAAGGCGTGGTCGCAGCGTTGACTGCTCCGTCCAGACAGACGATGACGAGGACAAGGAGACGGAACACCCAGTTCGCCGAAGACGTTCCCGTTTCTCCCGGCACGCTGAGTCCAATGCCACTGGCAGCAGCACTTCCGCCACATCCACCGCAGCCACTGACACCAAGACAGACTCTCACAAGATGGTTTCTTCCAGTATCGCCATCCAGACCATCAGGGAAATGTCTTGCCAGACGGAAGTGGAGCACCTAGGAAGAGTCTCCCCAGCAATCCATGTGACAGTACCAGACCCGAATAAGGTAGAGATTGTGCATTACATCTCAGGACCTGAGCGGACCAACAAAGGACAGTCTCTAGCATGTCAGACTGACCAGGAAGCCCAGTCACAGGGTGTTGTAGCCCCTCAGCTCAGTGTACCAACCACAGTCAGTCCATATTCTTCCTCTGCCAGTACTGGAACTCAACAATCTGGCTCTGCAGATCTCCTGAGCCAGCAGCGGCAGCAGCAACACATCGCAGCAAACGCAGCCAAGTTTGAGCGACGCCGCCCAGATCCACTCGACATCAACTACCAGCCTCACAACCACATCCACAACGAGTCTATCTCCAGCATCATCCGGCAGCAGCAGACGGCTCCCAAATCCCCTCAAGTCCTGTACTCTCCTGTCTCCCCGGTGTCCCCTCACCGCCTGCTGGAGAATTCTCTGTCCAGCGATAGGCTGAACAAGGCCCACGTCACACCTCAGCAGAAGTCATACACAGCTGAGTCCCCGCAGAGACACCCCTCTGTGCCCAGACCCATCAAGAGCACCCAGAGGTCCATGTCAGACCCCAAGTCCCTCAGCCCCACCGCAGATGATCACACCAAGGCAAGGCTGTCCCTCTACCAGCAGCAAGTACTCCAGAGCCAGGTAAAGTCAATCATACCATGCTGAGTCCGGAATGGGCACAATTTAGATAAGATAGCCATTAGATGATATGTTAGCAGCTAGACAGATCACTAGTCCAACTTTTCTGGTAATCGCCATTTGTTTCTTATAAAAACAGACACAAAGTCACTGGCCTTTATTGAAGAATCCTCTGGTGAAAAAAAGACAACTTCTATTCATTAAGGAGTAATCCACTTCGACTTTGCATTGTCAAATCAATCCCAAAAGAAAAACAAAACAAAGCAAACTGTTTTGGGACGAGTCTGCACTTTTTGTATACTCTGTATTCATGTCACGCATTGATACATTGACTCATCTGATCAAGATACATGTACTTGGCAGTTTAGATCTATATTCAGTTTTGCAGTCAAGATATACAGCTAAGATGAAATACAATGCAACTCTTTTCTTTGGGGTCCAAAGGGTCTAATCACGGTCCTAAGATTTAAAGTTTGAAGTATGAGGCCTTCAGACGTTAACCATCATTTGCAAGGACAAGAAAGCTAATTAAACAGATGGAAACAAATAGCTTCTTTATTGTGTACCTGTCTAAGTGGAAGAACCCCAACTTGTCTTCAGAACAGCATTAATGAAACAAGCAATGGATTCAACAAGGTGTTGTTGACATCCAATCCAGGTTTAGGTCCATAATGAATCAATAAAATGTACTATATATTTTTGCCATAAATGCCTGCTGCCAAGCTCCGAATTCATAACTGAAAGAAGATGTATTCCCTGACAATTTTAAGGTGATTCATTTCCAAACTTTGTTTAGCTTAATCTTTCTACACATTCCAATACCTCATAATAATAATAATAATAATAATAATAATAATAATAATAATAATTCAGACCATCTTAGAGAAGGTCTGTGATGAACAGAGCATTCCCTTCCATCCTTCTACCTTATTATGCAACATTTTTAATTCTAGAGCAGATAGTTGTGTTTGACATGTTAACTTTGTTGAATCACATAGTTCTTGAAGCAACAACCTAGCAAAAGCCTGCGATAGGATTTAAGTGCAATAGATAAGTCGATTAATTATTGGAATTCTGCACCACAATTGACACTAAACTTAATGTTTTTGTAAGTCCTCTAATACGAACTCCACTCTTGTTTCCTGCTGTCCTTGTCTCTTTGTCTATTCGTGTCTCCTTTGTCTTCCTTGTATATCCCTTTGCTTGCATCCTCTCCTTGTTTCTGTTCCTTGACCTCGTTCTCTTTTTGAGTTTTCCTCCCTCTTCTTCTTCCTGTTCCCTACATCCTTCTTTACCTTTCCTCCCTATTCACTTTTCCTCTTTACGCTTCGCTCTGCCTCTTCCCCATTCCACTCTACCACCATTTCTCCCTTTATTCTTCTCTCTTGAACCCTGTGTCCTTCCTTGTTCATCTTCCTATTTTGTCTCATACCCTCCCCTGTCCTTCTCCCATCCCATCGACCATTTCTCCACATTCACCTGTTCTTCTGTTTTACCTCTCCGATCCCTTTCTTTCTGTACTTCTTTGTCTCCCCATATTCTCCTGCTCTCCCATCCCTCCATCTCTCCCCCCCTCCCTCTTTCTCTCTCTCTCTCTCTCTCTCTCTCTCTCTCTCTTTCTCTCTCTCTCTCTCCAGCTGGCTGCCCTACAGCAGAGCTCACTGCTCCGTAAGGTCAAGCGAACCCTGCCCAGCCCTCCTCCGGACGAGACAACAACATCATCTCATCTGCCCATGATGGCACCTGCCCTCCAACAGGTCTACTTGCCCTCCGTGCCCAGCCACAAGCCTGCCACCAGGTCTGGCCTGGCTGCTAAAGCGAGCCTCCTCAAAGACCTCACTCACGAGCTGAAGGCTGTGGAGCAAGAGTCGACAAAGCTGAGAAAGCAGCAAGCTGAACTGGAAGAGGAAGAGAAAGAAATTGATGCTAAACTGAGATACCTCGAGCTGGGGATCCACCAAAGGAAAGAGACTCTAGTAAAGGAGAGGGAGAGGAGGGATATTGCCTACCTGAGATGTATGGGCGACACTAGGGACTACATGTCTGACAGTGAGTTGAATAACCTACGTTTAGCAGCTGCAGCTGCATCACACGAGACCAATGGGCTTCTGGCAGTGAGGCCTAGCACTGCTCCTATGAGTCAGTTCACCAGTGACCTGAACACAGCAGCCCAGTACCCACCCACCTCATCCTTCCTCTCCTGTCAGTACCCCCAGAGCCAACCCGCACCACCAATTCAACAATCAAGTGTGCCATACCAGCCCACAACATTCAACCAGCCTCCCTACCCAACAGTGTCTCAGTCCCAGGCACTGCCACAGCCAACACCCCTTCAGAGCCATGTCCCCCCTCCAGGACCTTCTTACCAGTCTCAACCTTCCTACCCTTCCCACACTTATCCCCCAACTCAGCCCCCATACCCCCAGACAGACATGGGGTTACCAGCTGCACCTCAGCCTCAACCCCAGCCTGGGCATACTGGTTTTGGGCCTGCACCGCCTGGTCAGCCCCCATACCCCACCCACAGCTCACCCTATCCCAGCGCTGTGTCCTCCTACCCCAGCCAAACCACCCCATACCCTGGGCAGCCCCAAGTTGATATTCTGACAGTACACCCGGGAAGACCAAGGCAGACTTCGCTGGCCGATCTGGAGCACAAGATGCCAACCAACTATGAGACAATCAGCAACCCCACAGTTGTGGTCACCACCATGGCTCAGGAAGCTACCTATTCCAGTTCAGCCCCCTCTTATGGTCAGTACACCGGCTCCACAACCATGGCCAGCTCCTATGGGCCCTATGGCTCAGCACCAGTGTCCAGCAGCTATGGTGGGTACCAATCAATGCCATCCAGCACTTATGGCCAGTATACTTCCACCTCAGCTAATTCGTATGGCCAGTACACCACAACCAATGCTAATACTTATGGCTACACCACCACCACAGCAAGCTCTTACGGACAGTACACCTCTACGGTTTCCAATGCCTATGGGCACCCTGTAGATAGTCCTTCCACGTACAATCATGCTGATGGAATGTACGGAGCTCCTGGCTTAGAGCAGAATGTCCCAAGGAACTACATGATGATTGACGACGTAAGCGAGCTGACGGCAAAAGACGGGCTGGGCACGACGACAGGGGACATGATGCATCATGGCGGCAGTGGGCGTTATCCAGGCGACATCCACGGCCACAGCAGCACCATTGGCAGCACGACGCGTGGCAGCTCCTCGTACGGCAGGACACTCGAAGAGGAAGCGGCGATGCAGGAAGAGCTGTACGACCAACACGGCAGGGGTAAGAGCAGCTACAGGCACGGACCTCTAGGGGGCAGCAGCAGCAGCGTGAGCGCTAGCATGGGTGGGGGATCCTCCTATTACTATGACTTCGACTACAACAATGGTGGCATCCGCTCCGGGGTACAGAAACCTTCACCATCCTCCAGAACCCTTCTGGCTCCTGCTGTCATGTCTACCAAGCGCAGCAAGCACAGGAAACTGGGGAATATAGAGCAAAAGATCTCCAAGTTCTCCCCAATTGAAGAGGTTCGAGATGTGGAGGCTGACCTGGCCTCCTATTCCTCAGCTACAGGTGAGGCTTACCCCTCCTCTCACATTCGAGGGCGCCAGCTGATTGAGGATTACGGATTCAAGAGGAATGCTCAAGACAGCCACAGTGGAGCCTCTCATGGTAGTCAACACTATGGTTTGACAGAGGAGGATGATAGGATTTACTACACCTCCACAGGCCGCTCCCGTTCCACCGGCTATGGCATGGACAAGATCTCAGCCAGAGACTACTCCGGGTATCGCAGCCGATCCTATGAGAGGGACGACCGCTCCTACCAATCCGGTTACAGCCGGGGGCGCCACCCAACCCGGCAGATCACTGAAGAGGAGAGCCCACTCAGTCCCCTTGGGAGGTTCATGCGTTCTGGGCGATCATCGAGCTTAGGTCCCGACCCGTACGACAGTCGGAGCAGTAGAGATCAGTACTATGACGGCCAGTATGGTTCGAGCCACTCGCTGCCAGACGTACAAGACCACATACGGGACCTCCCTCGGACGCATGTCTACAAATCGGATGATACGTACATTATAGACGATTATCATTGCGCTGTGTCAGACAGCGAAGGTAATTGTGGGAGCTCAATGCCCACAGTCTCACTACCTACTACTGCCCCCACCGTTTATCTGAACGTCCCCCACCCACCCAGAAGCTAGGCTTAGCAATGACAAAGAGAAAGATAAAAAAGAGACAGAGATAGCTGTTGCATGCTGGTATTTTCTTCTTCTGAGAGTCACTTGGAGCTCTCTTATCAGTGGACTGCTGTCTGTCTGTCTGCCTGCCTGTCCGTCCTTCCGCCTGTTCGTCCAGTCGTCTGTCTGTCCAATACTCGCATGGTTCTTCGGCGTGGTCGTTTCCTTCGTTTGGTACACTCTGATTCACTTGAAAGTCTTCTTTGCACGACACGGATGCATTGTATTTTTGCTTTACAGGGTTTTATTTAAAATTATGTCTTTGATGTTTTGTTTACATGTCTTTGATTTATTAATTCTTTGTCTACACTGCAAAACGGTCCCTACAAATCTGTTCTTTATTTAAACCTTATCTTTTAAAGAGAGACATATTTATTGTTTTACTGCAACAATTATGCTGTACTCACACCATCATAAATTGGCAAGCCAATTGTTTAAAGTATGTTTTTGCTGCATAAAATAATTTCCCCTGTCATTGGCTTTAGATTTAAAGCTTAATTTTCAAGCAGAAAAACAGCCCCCAAAACCAGACAGTTTTGCAGTGTTGTTTTATCCTGTTCATATTGTCTTGTAATGTGTTACGGTCCGTGAAGTGTACTGTATACTGCATGTATGTAAACTTTTATTTTTATTTTCTGTCTTTCTTTCTGTGTCTTCTTCCTCCTATTCTTTTCTTTTGCATGCGGTTGGTCTTCTTCTTCCTGCCTCCTTCCATCTCTAAGCCTGCATGCCGCTGTCACCAAACGACATGGAGATTGACTGTGATCTGCTCTCGGTTTCCAAAGCCTACCATCTGGGACAAGAAGAAACTGACTGGTTTGAGAAGCCCCGCGCCAGTTCTCGACACTACGGCAGCAGCCACTCAACTGGGAGGAGCCGGCACGGTGTCAAACACACCTACCATGATTACGACGAGCCTCCTGAGGAGGACCTGTGGCCCCAAGATGAGTATGGCCACGGAGGTCGACACTCTACGTCCCGTGACCATCGTCAACATGGCAGCTCTAGCCGACACTCATCCGGGTCACGTCAACCAGATGAGCCGAGGGCCTCAAGGTCATCTAAAGGGCACCCAAAAGACCCGTCGATGCGCCAAGACCCTTCAGTACGATCCTCATCTACAGGACGGCGTGGAGAGTCAAGGTCAGGAGGGTACCATTCTTCTGACTACTCCCGAGACCCAGCTGGGCCCCACCACGGACAACGCTCCTCAAGACAGGGGGACCCGCACCGTTCCTCACGCAGCAAATCCCAGCCGCCAGGGGACATGCAGGGCCAACCAGGTAAATACGGGGCACCTTTACACATGTAATACAATGAAAAAACATGCTAGCTAACTAATTGCTTGCTTGAATATATGGCAAAAGCATTGATTGAATTATAAGATTTCTTACTAACTTTGTAACTCTTTAACTTATCATCAATAATTTCACATTATTTTAGTCTACATTACAAGGTAATTTAAGCTTTTTGAATACATTGAATAAGTAGTGAAAAGAAGCACTATTAAAAAGTGATTTGCTCATTTACTGTATGCCTAGAACAGTACTCATTTAGATTCTGGCCACTGTCCAGATTGAGCAGTGGTGCCAATTACTCAGTAACAGGCTTATTCTTAATCAAAATGTAAGTATAGTCAGATCAATTTAAATTCATACAGTTCAATATAAGAAATGTTAAATGTGTCACAAGGTGCTTTAGAATTTCTACCCTGCAAAAAAAGGAAGAGCAGCAGAAGAGAGATCCCTCTCCAAGGACGGAAGGACTGGCAATCGATGTTGTGTGAACAAAATATCGTTTTTGATTTACAAAAATAGACAAAAAGAATGAAAAGCTGATTGATAGTTCTAAACAAATCTTCTTTCCACCTTGGAGACCTAGAAAGAGGACATGCTACACAAACACACACAAGGCTAGACATTTACTAGGATAGGGGAAAAGGACAAACAGAATAGAGAAAGAGAATAATGTAGCTTTGCTTGTTTACATTATTATTTTCAGCAGACAACACAGACCCTTTTACTTGGCTTAATAGCTCATATTGATTCGTTAACAAGATTGACCGACCAGAATAATAATAGTGACAGGTAAAAAGCTTGGAATTATCAGAGAATAAAGAATATTAATCAAAGTCAGACTGTGTGATTTCAATTCAATTCAATTCAATTCAAGTTTATTTATATAGCCCAAAATCACAAATCCTATTTGTCTCAGAGGGCTTCACAAGTTAACTAACACAATTGGCAATGTAAAACAATGTAAAAACAACAAAAGTATCTTATAAGATCAATGTGAAAATACCAATTTAAAAAGAAACATAACACAACGACACAAATACAGTTAGAGTACAATAAATACAATTCCATAAAACGAAGGGTCCATGAGGATGTATAAAAGGGGGTTTAAAACCAGTCTTAACTGTACACTGTACTAAAAAGGAAAGTCTTTAACCTGCTCTTAAATGTGTGGAAACTGTCTCCCTCCCTAATCGTCACTGGAAGTTGATTCCAGAGGAACGGGGATTGGTAGCCGAAAGCTCTAGCACCTGACCTTTTTTTGTGGACTCTGGGAACCACCAACAGACCTGCACTCTGGGATCTTAATGCCCTGGAGGGGCAATAGGAGATTAAAACACCCTGTAGGTAGGATGGTCCCTGACCATTTAGCGCTTTGTATGTGAGTAAAAGTATTTTAAAATCAATCCTGGACTTAACTGGTAGCCAGTGCAATGCTGCTAAAACAGGAGTGATGTGGTCCATCTTCTTTGTTCCTGTTAAAACCAGTGCTGCAGCATTTTGTATGAATTGAAGGGTCTTTAATGATGAGTTTGGACAGCCTGATGAAAGGGAATTGCAATAATCCAGCCTGGAGGTGATAAAAGCATGGATTAGTGTTTCTGCATTGTTGTGATTTAGGATGTGCCTGATTTTTGCAATATTCCGTAGCTGGAAGTAGGCAGTCCTTGAAATGTGCTTTATATGGGATTTAAAAGACAAATCCTCGTCAAAAATAACACCAAGATTTTTTACCGTCGTGCTGGAGGTCATGGTAATACAATTCAAAGGAAATTATGTTGTTGGAGAGTTCGTTCCGAAGGTGCTGGGGGCCTAGTATAATGACTTATGTTTTGTCAGAGTTTAATAATAGAAAGTTGCTGGTCATCCATGTCTTTATGTCTGTGAGGCATTCTTGCAGTTTAACTAATGGAAATGTTACATCTGGTTTAATTGATAGATACAATTGTGTATCATCTGCATAACAATGAAAATGTATGGAGTTATTCCCTATGATATTGCCCAATGGTGGCATATATATGATGAACAGGATGGGTCCAAGTACAGGCCCTTGCGGTACTCCATGACTGACTGTAGTTTGTAATGAGGATTCATCGTTGACGGATACAAACTGAGACCGTTTTGATAGATAAGACCTGAGCCAGCTTAGTGCAGTTCCCCTTATACCTATCAAAAACTCTAATCTTTGGAGTAGTATGTTATGGTCAATAGTGTCAAAGGCAACACTCAGATCTAACAGAACCATTATCAGATGCACAAAGCAGGTCATTTTTGACTTTAACCAGTGCTGTCTCTGTGCTATGATGTTTTCTAAAACCTGACTGGAATTTCTCAAATAAACAATTTGTATTTACAAATGCACACAATTGTGAGGCCACTGCTTTCCCGAGGATTTTTGAGAGGAAGGGAATGTTTGATATTGGCCTGTAGTTGGCCATAACCTCAGGATCAAGGTTTTTTTTTTTAATAATAGGTTTAATTACAGCTACTTTAAATGACTGTGGAACATAGCCTGACAGTAAAGATATATTAATCATATTTAATACAGGTATATTAATTAGGGTTGCAATTTCCTTGAACAGCTTACAGGTAGATGGAACAGGGTCTAAGATTTCATCAGAAATATTTTTCTTTCTGGAGGAATGGGGCACTGCAGGGAGAGAGAGATAAAGACGTTTTTCATTCACGATCTGTTTTATAGATTAGTGAGCTATCTTAATAACTGCTGCATGCATTGCCAAGACAGCCTCCAAAATAAGACCAATAACCACATTGAATTAATGCATCCTACAGACCTACTGTAAACTAAGTTTCCTGAACTAAAGCATGCCCTCAAATAATTATTGTGGCAATAATACGCTGTGATGCTTGAGGCAGACATATTTAATACCCGATGTTGCTAGGAATGAGTTTGATGCTTTTTTACAACCAACTGTCCCCTAAGGGATCAACAGTTTTTAATTAACTATATGAAGCGTAACTTTTCAAAGGAAATGTTTTCTCCCAGGGCAGCACTCTGGCTCTGTTCTAAGCAATGTATTCATTAAATTGCTGGTTTGATCTTTGCTCACAACTATTGTTGCACGTCATCCCCTCTTTCATCTCACCTGTCAATTGATAATGATAATAATAATAATAATAATAAACCCTGAAACGCCATGATAATAACAATAAATCTTTCCGTAGGTTAAATGCTGTTTTACCAAGTTCCACCTCACTGATTGGAGCATATCAGTCAATGTTTTTCTATCTAGGAACTGGTCAAATTAGAACCTTTTAGGGCACATGTTTACTTTGAGCAGTCCATCATTCCATCAGGCCATCATGGATTGTGACATATTGTTAAGGCCTGCAGGTTTCAGACTCTACTGCTGATATTTTGTATCGATTTATAGTATCGGCTGTAAAAGAAGAAAAATAATCCACTGTCCCTTCCTCTGTCCAGGCTCCTCCAGGTCTGGCAGCAGCTCTCGGGGTCAGGGCTCCTCTGGGGGCCCTACGGGATCAGGGCGCCAGGGTGGTCCAGGTTTGCAGACAGACGGAGCTCCAGGACAAAGGACCCAGCTCCAACAACAAGCCCAGACATCAGCGACAAGGCCAGGGCAGCCCAGCGCTGCATCGACCATGGGCCCTCAGCAGCAGCCCCCAGCCCAGGGACAAGGCATGGGCATGGGCATGGGGCCGGGCCAGGCCAAGCCGGGACAGATGGGACCAGCTGGTGGACCCATGGGTCAGGCCAGGCAGACCGGACCCGCAGGAACCACGCCGGCAAACATGGTGAGTACAGAGAGTTCAAAAATGTAAAAAAGACTTGCAGCTTTTATTTCCATGTTTTATTGTACCATATTGATATAAAGGGAACACTAATAATAACACTATAGCTTCAGTCAATATTATTAGTTTACACCTCTATCCATCCTGCTCTTAAGATTTTAACACCCTGATGCTAGCTAGTTTCCGCTGTTTTCGCCCTCACCTGTGTCCCTACACGCTCCAATAGATGAGAGCTGCTCTATCTCCGCACAGTTCAGATCGTTTATTTCAATTCTGCTGTGTCTCTGTTGGCAGGCTTTATCTAACACTACGATGAACACCCAGGCAGCTGATAACTGAATGTAGCTGATTCACTGTCTGCTAGACGCTCAAGAAATTAGCACCCAAAATTGTCTCCCTGCTAAAATGTATTGCACCTTCCATTTACTCTATAATCATAAACTCATGCAAATCTCTTTTCTATTTAAGTCTGAAAACCTCATTCTGACATGTAACACAAAGATTTACATAGTTTAATATTTCTCTTCCGAATTTATTCCATCTGGAGCAAATGTGCATTTTTTGCGAATGAGGTTTACAAAGCCACTGTCACCATTTCCTAAAATTATTCACAACGGGTTTTCACTGCTGAAAGGCGTCCATGATTTTCATATTGCTGCATTGTTGTGCTATCAGAAAGCAAATTGAAATAATTCAAATGGTCTGATATCAAATGATGCAGGAATTTGTTTAAGAAATTATTCTGAATGCTGCTTTGGAAAAGCTCTGACAGGAAGCCATAAACAGTAAATGGCATGCGTCATTTGTTTATTATTCAGTCTGGAAACTCATACACTTACACCCAGATGTTAGGTCCATTGTGTAATTAAAATCATTGATTAAGTGGCTGTAAATAAGAAAATGCTGCACAGTGAATCATAATGCACCACCTCTGCTTTCTGCAGCTAAACTGGAACAAATACAGAAATGTGTTGCATCAGTCCAGTGTCTTTTAAGTCAAGTGTATTTATGGATGGGAATAAGTGACACAAAGAGATTAACGGAAAACAGAGGACACAAATTAAGATCATAAAAATGGTCGAGATCAAAACAGGGCTATATTTCCTGTGTTCAGATTGTAGCAATTGATAGATATCAGGCAAGCTCTGCTCTGCGTCTTTCTTGAAGCAATTCCCTAGGGTTGCAGCAGTAGACTCTGTAATTTAGTCTTTCTACATGTCGAGAGAAGAGCTGGAAAGAACCACAGCAACACAACAGTGATTCAGCAGATATCAAAATGTCCAAAACAGTCCACTCAGATGAAAACAAGTGGTGGAGCAATGACGCAGGAACATGTGCTCAATAAATAATATATAGTACAAGCACTTATGCCTAAAGGTTCACTATTGATCTTTGGAATAGTAATTAAAATAAACATAACTCAGGACAAGCCTACTAGCTTTCCGAGTGCCACAGTGACGCGTCCTAAAACCCAGAAGTAAGTTAGCATTTTACCACTTCCGGTTCCTTCGACAAAAACCAATGCAATTTCTCCATAGGATTTTGGAAAATAGCTCGCAATAAGGTCTGTGGTTGACACAAATTGAAGAGACAGTTCACGTTTTGTTCAGCTGATTTTCTAATCATAAATCTAATTGATAGATTTATGATCATAAAATTATAAAAGTAGGGTAGACATGTGGATATTATCCGGCTGAATAAAAACGTGATCTGTCTAGGCCACTGAGTTCAAGTTGCCTGTGTTTGGCTTCAGATACAATCCGCCAAGATGCAAAACCAATACACTCAGGAACTAGTTTGTCCCTGTTGCCATTGGCCTTATACATATCTCAAAGTGATCTTTATATGCTGTGTATTGTTTGTCTGATGGTGGTGTGCTAACTGCTTGCTGTACAGCAAACTACCCCTCTGAGATAATAAAGATATTCTTGATCCTTGAAAACAGTATAACAATACCCCTGCAAAATGATCCTAAGTCAGGGATAGAAATACTAGTATACTACGACTCTGATAGACAGGAAATCCATCAGATGATTCTAGACTGAAAAGGGTGCTAACATTACTATCATGTGAATATATGTATATATCTATATCTATAGATATATATATGAATTTCGAAAAAAATCCCCAAATTCCCCCTGCTGAAACCCCCCGATTAGACTCCTTCATTTACTTCTGTAACATAGTGTCATCGCTATGCTAACCAATCAGAGCAGACTGAATTCTGGTTTCAGACAGAGGGTGAAAAGAGGTGCTGCAGCACAAGCAGAAAAATGTTGAGAAAAATAAAGACCTTTTTGAACATGAAAGTGTGTAAACATGTCACAGTAGAGGAACAAAATAAAAATATCCTCCTGGGATTGTGCAATAGGGCCCCCTTTGAGTACATATAGTGATATTTAATATTTGTATATTTTAAATATCACCTAGATTGAATTACAATGATGAATAGATTTCCCAAAAGCTATTCCATATTAAAAATATGAATTCCCCTGACCATGAAACAAAGCAAATGGGATGAACTATCTTTTCTTCAATCATTATATTCTGAATGGGCCTGATAACAGTTGACAGTTGGCCGTGTTGTCTGTGTTAAAAATCATCATTCATGTCATTCAGTGAGATGTCACAACACCAAACAATAGGGCAGCAGTTTTCTCTGTCACCCCTCCCTCAACCTTCTCTCTATTTGTGTGAAAATGATGTGAACAACTGTTTCCTCCCCGCTGTTTTCACAGTTTTCACTGTGCAAGAAGTACAGCACTGAGATCCTTTTGTTGCTAAATGAAGTTTAGTGCTTCCCCCCCAGCACCACTGCTGTTTTAATATTTTGGTATCTCCATCTCTCTCCCCAGGCCAAGATCGACACGCCTCCAGTAACAGCGATTGGAGCGAAGGCAGCGCCCGTCATTGCCGCAAAAGCTGCCCTGCCCCCCCTCACAGGCATAGGTACAGTTATGATCACCACACACAGAGAATCCCACCACTCACACGCTTTGCCAGCTGCTGCCCACTGTGTCTGTATTATGTAGCCGCTGTGTGCTGTCTCATCTAATCTGAGATTTATCTGCACATAATCCCACAGTGGAAATCACACAGGAGGGGTTTCACTTCATGGCAGCGGATCACACTCATTGTGTTTAGTCAGAGTTGGTCAGTTAATTAATTTGGTATTATGTAATTCAGTCAATTAGTTGAGTAGGTCGTGAAATCTATTAGAACATTTCTGGATAACAGTTTTTTATCAAATGCGTGGATCTGATGTCCCTCAAACATACATGATTAACAGATAATAGGCAACAATTCAGACAATTGTTTAAATATCTTTACAGCAAATACAAATATATAATAATAATAAATATAATGCTACATAAAAGAAAACTATTAGTTATTTATTTGACTGACTGTTTTCCTTTTCTGATTATTAAATATTGGAAATAAACTGGTGCTATAAAACTTTCACTATCCTTAAAGCAAGAGTTCACCCAAAAACAAACTTATTTGGATAAATGTCACACTAAAGCACATAAAGTCTTCTATAAAAAACATTTGAACCAAAGACAAATATCAACGCTTTGATATCACTGTGTGGTCAGTCAGTCTGTCCTTCTGTCTAGATGTGTTGTTAAGTAGTCTGTTAGTTACATGCGACACATCAAGTCAAGAGTCTGTATCAGTGGACTCACAGGAGCAACTAGTGAAGTTTAAGACATCATATTACTGCCCACTCTGTTTGAAGGGATCTTTGGAAAGTGCAATGACAAGACAGAGAGCATTTAACACCACAGATTTCATCGTAGAAAAAGAAAACTAACATCTCTTGTCCTCTGGAAACTTCTCTCTTCTCCTTTCCCTTCCATTTCTAATTTCTCCTTCCACTTTCCCGTCGTCCTCCCTTCCTCTCTCTGTTTTCTTCCTGTCCAGGCTCCAAGGCAGCTCCTCGGCCAGGAGGCATTGGCAGTGCAGCAGCAGGAGTGCCTGGTATGGAGGGAGACGGCATGTTGTCCAAGATCCTCCCTGGAAACGCCGCTGAGCAGGCCGGCAAACTGGGAGATGGTACGACATACAAATCACCCAAAAACAGCACATTTTAAATAACTGATTTGGCCCTGATATAATTTAAGACATCAGTCATGTTAATAAGGTATCAACTGCTGATCATCACCATGTTAATAGCCTAAAAATGTTTGGAGGAAGGCACTTGTCAAACTAGATACTTTACTTCCTAACGTGCCCTAAATAATATTAATTGGATGGATTACTGACACAGGCACAGGTGACTAGTATTTACTTATTAGAAAGTCATTCAAACAACAACAAAAAAATGCAAAATAACTGCAGCGAGGCACAGAACTACAAAGAGACGTACAATAACTACAGAGAGGGATAAAATAACTACAAGGAGATGCAAAATAACTACAGAGATGGACAAAAGGACAACGAAGAGATGCTAAATGGCTACCAAGAGAGACAAGATAGCTACAGAAAGACAACACGTGACTACAACGACACAACATCTAACTGAAGAGTTAAAAATAGGACTTGAAAGGGACACAAAACAACTACAGACAGACTACAACAAAAATAATCAAAACCAATACAGAGACAAACAATAACTACAGATAAGCAAATAAAATAAACACAAAACGCTATAAAAAGGCAAAACCACCTCATGACATCACAATTGAACTGTGGTAGTAGTAACTGATAAAAGAGCTTTCAAGTTGCGCATCAACCAAACTCAAATATTTTCATGCCTTTAGTCTACAGTACTTGCACATTAAGAATAAACATCATTAGTAATGCAAACCCTTTATCTGATTGAGTACTTCAGTTCTCACCCATCAGCTAACATCTTTTCTTGTACGCTTTCTTTCAGCTATAAGCGGTTTGGGCAAGAAACTCACCTCTTTCTTCTGAGGTGCTTATATTAAGGTATGTCTTTTCTTTGGTTTATTTGTCTTACAGTATGTATCTGCAAAGTTAGACCTGCAGAAAGCGGATCGTTCATTAGAGAAGCAGAACTGAACACACTCTGGAACAGGAAGTTGATTAATGGTGTACAGGGGCTGCTGTTTTATGGGAAAGGTTGTAGCTGAGGTTCTTACGTTTAAAACAGCTTCCCTCGAGTAGTTTAAAAGGATGAACTCCTCGCAGATCATATATGTTGAACTCTTTTGAATATAAGTCATAATAATGTTAAATAAAGTATAACCTCATGACTGTACATGTGAGAAAGCAAAGACCACTTGTCTGCTTCTCGGAAGATAATGATCGGACAGCAGCAGTAGATCTGATCAATGATTCACGTACAACAAGCTGGAAACATTTATATTTCTCTTCAGTGAACAAAAACATCTCAACATAAGGTACACAAATACATCTGTGAGATGCTGGTGGGATAATGACAGATAGCTACACCGGGTTGTTTTGACTCTTGTAGGCAGCAGCGAGTGGGCGGCTTCAAAGTGGTTTATTCAGAACAGACTGTGTGTTCCTAAAGCAGCGTGTCTATGTCTAAGTGTCTGTGTGCTCTATTCTCAGTCTATTCTTATTTTTCTATATATTTTGACAATGACAATGTATTCCTTCTATGACTCACTGTCTGTTTCAAATGAGTTGTTTGTTTACAGCAGATAATTCCAGCTGATATGTGTTTATTGTGAAATGACTGTTTTGAGATTTTATATACTTGAGACTGGACTTTCCAAAATCATGAAACCAAGCTTTGATGTTTTAAAATAGCAGAACAATAAAAAATACATAAGACAGCTTGCAAAAGTCCTTGCATGGCCGCATATGTTGAATATTTTATTATCGGGCTCCATCTTGTATCATGCAATTTGAATGGACCACGTCGAGGGATGTGAAGCATTTGCAGCTTGACTTTAGCTGATTTTGACATTTTCAAAGACCATTCTTAATATGACTGGAGACTTCTTTACATGCTCAAATGTCTCCATGTTTTTGCAGGACTATGTAAATGTGAAATGACAGCTACGAGGCCCTGTACCAGACAAACCTGTGGAATTTTCCCTGCTTTTAATTTACTAAAAAAGAGAAAGATGATGAAGAGAGAAGGGAACAGAGAGGAGAGCTGAGCTTACTGGTGAGTACCTTAATTGTCATTTAACCTGAAAACACTGATTTATGTAAATGTATCTGCTACCACAGTTTCACTAAGTATCTATTCATCAGTCCTGGAAGCTGTTGATTACTCAATTCTGCTGCTGCAGTGAAACCCAAGCCTCATTCATAAGCATATTGATGTCATATGAGAGTTGGTTAAAGGTTAAAAAGGTAAATATAGCAATTAAATGTGGTTTTCATTACTTTGAGATGTGTTCTTAGCTTACATGATGCATCTGTGTTTGGTTGCTTGTCAGTTTTATGTATCATTATGCTTCAAGAGATATGTATCAGAGCTTTTAGACTATAAACAAATCAGAAACTGGTAATTACCGTAACCCCTATATGAAATGAGCACAGCCTAACCTTAAAGAGTCCAAAACTAATGGTGCATTATGGTGACTTTTATAAAAATGTGAAGGAAATCATTTTCTTTATTGCCACCCTAACCCCAGCCCTAACACAAGTATTACAATGTGTAAGAAATGGGGCAAATGTGTCAAGTTCCATGATGTTCATGATGGGTAATGTTAAAGTTTGGACATTTAACTTTCTCACATGTTTGAAAAATAGCAAAAAATACGATGAGATAATCAAACATATACTGTATCTATAGAACTTGACAACATATCCTGTGGGCACATTGGGAACCACGTTGAGACTTTCTTTTATATATATATATATATATATAAATGATGTACAGATTGTATCAGAAGATGGATGTTTCCATCAAGTAAATCTCCTGGTCTGAAACGCTGCTGCTTCCTCTTGCAGCCAACAAGGACTGGAATCCTCTGGATGCTTCATGTCTCAGGCCTGAGCACACACTGCCAGAGAGAACACGCCACTCTCTCTGGCAGTTCAGACAGTAAGTTACTTTCAACTTTTCCTAACTGATCCCTTAGAGATCTTTTTAAAACTAAACTATAAAACTTTCCCAGTAAGTCAAATTCAAAGGGGACCAAAGTCAGGAACGTTCATTTGACCTTTAGACCCAGCGCACAGTCCTTCTAGTGCTGTTACGCCTTACCAATAATAGTCAAATAATAGTATCTGCTTCAGTGCGCCAACAAAGGAAAAGAAGAAGAAAACGGCAAGCTAGTCAACATAGATGAACAATGTTGCATTCAATATACATACAAAATCAGCTTTGCAAATGTTGTATTAGCTGTTATTACAAGGCTTGTTTGAATACTCGATTCTGATTGGTCAATTTGGACATTTCAGAAGTTAATACTCGATAACAGACTGTTGCAAAGGAGGATCAAAGGACTATGTATAGACATATTGATTCGGAGAATGGAGTCTGGTAAATGTAACGTTAGCTGCGGACAACAAACATTGGTTTACCTTGGAATACTTTTTTTCATATTTGAGAGCAGGAAACTTCATGATGGCTGAGCTGTACCCAGTGAAAAAAAGAATAACAGGGCAAGAGAAGGAAACAGGTTAAAACACAGATCGCTGGATGTCAGAGGGATCAACAGAAGACAGACAGGAAGGAAACACTAACAGTAACTCAGTATGGGTTCTGGCATTGTTTAAAATCAAGTTAATGGAAAAGAAAATGTGAACAGACGTGGACGGTTACAGAAAAACTCAACCAATGCTGCTGCCATTTTGACTTACGATGGTGTCTCCACAGTTCCAACGGTTGGTAATTAGTGAAACAAAAACAAAAAGTCTTACAGTAGCATATCAATACAATCAATTTTGACTAACACTGATTGCAAATATAATGTTTGTGTGCCAACAAAATAACTCCAGAGGGGACTTAAGAAAAACGAATCCAGAGCAATATTAATCTACTGAGCAGAAAATACACAATTTTGGTTTACGTATTCCTTTGTCTCCAGGATATTTGTACATCTTCAATTCTTCATATCTCAATTGTTGTCATGTGGAGACAAGCTTTCTGTGCTTGTTCCTCCAGCTCAGCCCGAAGCCAGTGTTGTGGCAGCTTATGTGTTTTTGCAGCTGTTGTATTGTGGCCTTCTGCCGAAAACACTGGCCTCTGGGTTGAGTGAGTTCAAAAGCCTGCAGTCAGCTCAGCCAGAAATACATCAGCAAAAGTCATTTGCGTTCCAAGAGCATGGCAATGATTAATGAACTGCCATTTGTTTCATCATATTAGAGTGCAGGAACAATGAAACATCAAACAAAGAAGATCACAATCAGGCTTGTAGCTCATCTTGAAGAATCAAAGTAAACCCCTGCTAGAAATAAAACTAAAGTGGCATCATCGTCTTTAATCACCAGTCCATGTGGGACTTTGTACCAACAAATGGAGATGTCTTGGATTGGTTTTCACTTGTTCAGGTTGTGATGTCATTGCACATTGATGGCTTGTAAAAATCTTAAAATATTCAAGGTATATTTATCTTCTCTGATAACAACATCAGTGGAGTCAGAATTAGTTCTTAGGTGGGACCTTGAGACCTCAAACCTAAATATAGACTAGACAAAAAGTGAAAAGTGTGTTAAAAGCAATTTCTTTGTAAACTCTTCCTAAAGGGTCTTAGTTATGCCTAGGGTTGCAAAGGGGCGGAAAGTTTCCGGTACATTTCCAGAAAGTTTCCGGAAAGTTTCCATGGGAAGTTAAGCTGGGGAATTTTGGAAATATTCGATGCAAAATTAAACAAAAAAACATGACATTTCAACAGATCTTTTTTATTTTTTTATTTTTTTTAAGTAGAACAGAACAAGTTTTAATTATTTTATTGAACAATTATTTGTTTCATTGAAGAACGAAAACAGGAATGTTGAGTTAAATATTACTCATCCCCCCAACCTCACTCATTAAAAAATGAACAAAAATGCACCCCCCATCCAAAAATCCCCACAAAGTCCCATTCAAAATGTTAAATGAAAAGATCCCCTCTCCCTCCAAAAAGTCCCATTAAACATGCTCTTCCTGGACCTCATCAACATCCAACTCTGAGTCTTCCTATTCAGTGTCACTGTCCAGCCTTGTTGAGGATGGCTCTGTGTCAGGCTCAGAGAGCCTTAGGTTTGCCCGAATGCCAACCAGTTTTTCCACTCTCACATTTGTGAGCCTGTTGCGAACCTTTGTGTGGTCTCAATAGCCATGCAGTAAGCAGTGTGCTATGGCATGGATATTCAAGTGTACTTGAATGACATCTGTTTGTTTTAGTCAAGATTAAGCTAAAATATACTTTCCCCAACTATATTTAAGCTCCCTATGAAAAGCCAACCTTCAATTTTGAAAATTCCCAGTTTATTCCCTTAAATTCCCGTTTATTCCCGTTAATTCCTGTGGAAAGTTTCCATCTTTGAAAATTCCCGGAATTTCGCAACCCTAGTTATGCCATGCCTGAGGATTGGCTAAAAAGATCTAGCTTTAACTCCTTAATGCAACAGTGCTACAGCACCCTTCTTCCACGTCTTCTAAAATCAGCGATCCCAGATACCCCAGACATTATGTTTTCATTCATACATTGTATGGGAGGGCGTGTCAGAAAAACACAGACCTTTAACTCAGGAGTCTGATATCCCTGTCCCGGGTGGAACTGGAAGTACACGTTGACATTTTTAAATGTATGTCCGCAAGTTAAACAACGTTAAACACGTACTTGTTTGAGACTAAACCAGAATATTTACTTAAAACTATAACCAAGTGGAGTTTCTACCTAAACATAACCATGTAGTTCTGTTGGTTTTTTCTTTAGTTTCATTTCAATTTGCATTAATCAGAGGTTTAAAATAGCAGTGAAACGTCATTTTGTAGGAGTCAGGGTTAGCTACCCTAACACTCACGTTTGCTAGCTTACATTGCTGGCAACATTAGTTAGTTCACTAACTTGGCAATCTCCAAAAAGTAATTGTTCATTTTTTATAAATCGAATATGTTGACAGTGAATGTTTTTCAGACATAAACCAAAGAAAACATATTGCAAATAAGTTATGAAGGATTGTAGAGAGGCCGGTGTGGGTCGTAATGTCAGCTAATGTAACGACATGGCTCTGATACAGATGTGTTTTATACGTGTAGAGGCAGTACAAATAGAAGCAGCAATAAATAAATCCAAGCTTCTTTATTTGATTGGACGTGCAGTCTTTTGCCTTTGGCGCAGTGTGTTTTGAAGCTTTTGATGCACCGCTGGAGAATGAGCAGGCATTGATGTAGCTGCTGTATTTCACAGTGTGCACAGTGTTGCATATGTGCCATAAAAGATAATGTACTGAGCCTGGACTGTGCGTGTTTTTGTGTGCTGTGCAGCCAAGCGCTGCTGACTAACTGCCTCATGTGAGTCTCTCTCCTCCCACACTGTCAAACATCACTGCTTCTCTCTCCTTTTGCTCTCGCTCTCTCACTTCCATGCTGCCTGTCCCTGCTCTCCTCTGTTTGTCAGGATTGTCATTTTTTTTTCTCTGCATGTCTCCTTTTTATCTATCCTCCGCCTTTACCATTTTCTACTTTCACCACCCCACTCATGAGGAAAAATGTCTTCCTCTCTCGGTTTTCACCTTTATCGTACACTTTATTGCAAAAAGTATCCAGACAGCATACATTACACACTCAAATGAGATCTCGTTTTAAAACCATGGGTATAATATGTTGTAAGGATTGTCTCCACTCCTCAAGGAAGGCTTTGCACAAGATTTTGAAACATGGCTGCAGGGATTTGCTCCCTTTCAGACACACGAGTATTAGTGAGGTCGGCCAGTAATGTTGGCCTGACTCACTCTCATTCAGCCTTAAGGTGTCGGATGGGATTGAAGTCAGAGCTCAGTATAAGTCAACTTCTTTTACACAAACTGGGAAAAACACTACATCGTCAAAAACACACTTCTGTCTAGATCTAGAATATCGTTTTATCCTAATCCGTGACAAACATACCTAGATTAAAAGTATAAGTAAACATATTTAAATGTCCATACTGTGTGCTCCTGGTCATATCATGTTGTTTCCCCTCCCTCCATCTTCTCTTCCAGTGAGTCAGTTTGCTGTCTGCTGTTTACAGCCCTTTGGGAGCCTGTTCACTAGAACAGATTCAACCTAATGCTGGGCAAATGTAAATATACAGCATGTTTGGAGCAGTTGATCTGAGTCAGGCACAGTGGGAGAAAAACCAGAAGGCAGTGATTCAAGAATGATGCATACCTTTTTCATTTGGGAAACATACTAGAATAACAATGAGATCATAGAGGGGACAAAAGCAACCTGTAAATGTGAATTTAAACTCCCAAAGTCTAATACCTTTTTAGTCTAATACTATTTTAAGAATCCTTCCACATTTTAGTTACAAACATACAGTTCATCATCACAAATAACAGCATAAGTCTTTGTGTGTCAATGTCCAAGCACATTATACTGGTTTTGTTAAGACCTTTGCTATGAACTACTTCATTCTGATTACTTCCTGCCTTGGCTGTCAATGCTGAACCTAAATGAAGAACTTTTGCATTTCATTGTAATTTGCAGGACAAAGGGTTTATTACATGGTGAAGACACAGGAGGCCACAGGTGCTGCTAATTGCAGGGTACACAAGTGTTCTGCATGGGGCTAATTACTGCTGGGTCTATATATAACCTGAAGGGCTCGCACTCTGTTCGCCCTGAGATCTGAAGCAGGGAGAAGGGCTCTGACCAAACAAGACTTTAAAAAAAAGTATGTGCAGCTCCCTATTTGAGGAAATACTAAGGCAGAGATCTCTAAGAAGTATTAGTCTGCACAATGAAAGACCTCAGAGCTGTGAAGCTAATTTAAAAAGGACTTTACCTCCCTGTACTCTCAGGTAGCATGATATCATGTGCCTTTCCCATTATGTAGACAGTTGGTGATATGTTCTTAAAGTGACCTGGACCTGTGTTGCTATTGCTCATTAAAGTTTGTACATGCTGGAAATACTCATTTAAAAAAAAAAAGGAATTGGGGTTGGCTCAAATGAGTTAAATATTTGGATTAATCCTGGCATTTTCACACTATTTTCTTGACGAGAAGAACTCTTTACCTTAGCTTCTGCTTCCACTCATTATCACTCTTCGCAGCTAGGAGTAGGAAGATCTCAAGGCAACAATCTTGATTCTCATAATAAACCAAATGAAAGGCCAGAATTCATGTAGCAAGGATGCAATGGTTGATAAAAATAATACACCACATGAATGTTACCCTGCTTGAACTCAACGCTGCTTCGAATACGATCATTAACAGGTGAATGCAGATACAAGGCCGTCATCATTCCCGTTATTATTCTAAATCTTTGGTGTACTGTACATCAGCAGTGCATTTCTTTGGCTCATCCACCATCTAGTGGCCAATGTGACTGTTACAGCTCTACACAGCAATCCCTTTCATTTGAGTAGAAAGGCTGACCGTGTGTCTTTAAAGAGTCCCAAACTAAATGCATGGATCTCACATGACTTTGAAGCAGCTTTAAACCGGACATGTTGACTTTGTCACTTTGGATAAAAGCGTCGGCTAAATACAAGGAAGGTTTATTCTAATGAGCTTACATGTGACATAGGAAGGGGAGCAGAATCTGAATGGCTTATTGAACCTAAAAACAGAATTGCAAAGTTGTCTACAATTTGTTTGTGGGTTGGTGGGTATTCCAGATACCAAAACATACATATGTGCACAGAAGATATCCATGACATGTCCCCTTTAAAACTCAAGAAACCTCTGTAGATGAAGATCACAGCACTGAATCATTGCTTCAACTAAACCACCCTGCATATGCCATTGATTGAATCTTGTTAATGCATTGGTCGCTCTATGGGCACAGATACGGGTTATTTTGCTCTTGAGTCAGGCTTCATGTGCCACTGAACAACTTTCATAGGAATGAACGGGGTCCCAGTTCTCTTTATACATCCATGGTGCACCCAGACATTCTTCCTTTATTCAACTGCTGTGTAACCTTACACAATGTTTGCTTCTATAAATTGTTGACCCTCCAAATTGGAAGGACAGCTGTTGTTATGTGCTACACAATGTTTGCTATGCTATTTATATATGAGAATATTGTAGTCTTATATTGTAAATAAGGTGAATATTAATTATAGGACACACATTCAGTGGAGAGACAAGTGAATATGCACTTATCGAATTTGTATCAATGAATATTATAATAACCATGCAGGGTTAGTGTTCAATGGACTAAATTACCTTTGTGTTTCTTTACAGATCATGCCAACCCAACATCCATGCTTTACCCAGCGTTTCCCAGCCAAGTAATTAGTCTCCATCAAACTACCGCGGAGCCCTCCAAACCACCTGTAGCAGTTTCTCCGCCATTCATTGAAAAGAACTGGCAGCCAAAAGTCAAAATGTGTTTATGCGGCTATTCCTCCATGCCAGTAGAGGGAGCTAAACACCAGCGGAGATCTACACAGTTGTTGGAAGACGAGTAAAACCAATGGTAGCCATGCACCACCTAAGTCCTCCGTTTGGATCTGACCTGCAGTTGCAATGGAATAACAAGATGGTCGCCAATACGCTTACGACGCCACTGTTTATACGAGAGCTCCTTCTTCCTGCTTACAGGAAACGGTTGCTTTACAACAGGCATGGTGGCATGCTAGGATCCTTGGTTTCACAGTCCTGCGCTCAAACTAGGAACAAACCCACCTCTCTCCTCTTTTCTATCTCTTCTCAAAGTAAAAAAGAGCGGGGAAAATGTGAATAAAACTTGCTGCAGCTTTTTCTGGTACTACAGACCTCTTGTCACTTAAAGGAAATGTCACGTTGAATGAAAAAGACAAAGCTAACGACGTAGCCGACCCACAGTCCGTGTTTGTCGGTTCGGGTTTCTTTCCACGGTTTGTTTCTATCTACATTCCAGATTGGAACTGTTTAGACCTTTTGCTCCCCCTCTTCCTCACTTCTCTGCGTTTTTCTTGAATGCTGATTCTTCTTCATTTCCAATCCCCGCCCAATGATCCAACTTGCCATGTCTTTAAAGAAGTGTATAGTGGATTTAAAAAAAAAGGAATTTGGAATGCATGGAACTTTATATCCAAGACCTTACACTGTTCATCATTACTTAACTGAGGCTATAAGTACACTTGGAAACACTTAGCTAGACGACGTTAACGATTAAGAGATTTCCGGAGCAACACACAGGAATTGGGCCACGGGAATAAGAGGAGCCTTGTTTTAGTTTTTTTTAAGACAAAAATATGGATTGGTTTTTGGAGTGAAACTGTATGTCGTCGGGTTGTTTTTCAGCCATTACAAAGCCATTAAGACAACATTCACCTGCAGTGCTTGTGGTGATGGGGTTCCTCCAACTGCTCCACAACATTTGGCTCTCAGATGTTCCTCATGTTGCTGTTGGTGGTCATCATATCCTGTGTTTCAATTACGTTCTTTATTGCTGGTTTTTATGTTGCAGGTAACCAATATTGCCTTAATCATTCTTAAATATTTTATTTTGAAGTGACATCTTTTTTATTAAACCCTATAAAAACATATTTTCATCACACCTCTTGTTTATGTAGTTAAATCTGCTGGAACACTGGCCACAGTGAGATTAATTTATATTTTTTAACTTTGTTTTTGATAATCGTTAGTGATATTATTTATTTTATTTATGTTTTGTACTGAATTCATCCTGTCAATTTTACTGACTCTTATTTATTATCAATACCTATAAAAGCAATAGAGTAAGAGGTAAGGAAGTGAAGAGCACAATCGTGTGTCATTTAAAAAGTTGGTGGAGTAGAAACGTGTTGCTTCCGTCTGTCTTACACACCACTGATGTAACGCTTAAACGTACCACCACCAACGTACTCTGACAATGTTCTACTGTTGTACT
The DNA here is from genome assembly GCF_949606895.1 of Notothenia rossii. Lineage (NCBI taxonomy): Eukaryota > Metazoa > Chordata > Actinopteri > Perciformes > Nototheniidae > Notothenia > Notothenia rossii. The sequence goes on from NC_136902.1 coordinate 27,410,974, forward strand.
CTTCATAAGAGAGCAGGAGCTCACCTATAAACACACGTTTGATACCCCCCAGATCTCTTCCAACGACCAACAGTGAGACATCACGTCTTCACTCACAGGAAGTGTGATGCGCTGCTTGTGTTGGCAAGCTGGAGTCGATGTGAAGCACTGCAGGGCAGCAGAGAGGCACTGAAACGCAGACCAGACACACATTGCGGCAGAACTGGACTTTTTCACCTGCGGGGGTTCAATGGGATTTCTCTGAAAATCCAACATGGAGGTTCTTTAGGAGCACCGCCAGGCTCCTTTTACACATCGGTGTGTATCAGCATGTGTCTTCACTCACTGCACATGTGAAAGCACACGGTGTCAAAAGAACGAAAAAAAAAAAAAAAAGCACTCACGTGACTGAGGAACCAAATATAACACACTTGGTTGTGTCACAAAGTCACTCGCCTTTTTTTAACTTTTCATTTTCTATCATGGTGGCGTCCAAGACCAAACCCCCCAAAACCTCTCTCTCAGACTGTCATGGAAAAACTTCTCAGGTCAGTGTTCTCCCTGCTGTCGCTCCTGCAGTGCATTGTGGGATCTTCGGTTTCGGTACTCAAAAAAACTGTCGGGCCAAACATTGCGAGGCCTTCAGCAAAACCAACAAAACCCAACCAACTTCTGCTGTATATTGTCTGTGTGAACGCTCGCTGGGAACCTTCGCATGCCGCCCTGCGCAGAAAACCTCAAGGTCACCTCTATATTGTTCTGTTCCTAATGTTTGTATGTATGTTTGTGGGGGTCTGTATGCGTGTATTTAAAGGCCATCATCCAATGTGGAAAAAAGAAAAGAAAAAACACGAAATCAACCACGACAAATATGGTGGGCAGAAGAGGCGACCTCTCATCTCCAGTCCTTCTATGCAATGAATCATATTTGGTCAAAACACGAGGAAGAAAAGCAAAGTGAAAATACACACCAATGGGAAAAGTCATTGTTTATCACACTTGAGTTATTCTAATAATATCCATTTGGTTTGGCATTCCTCATAAATCTAAATAAGGAAGTTCTGTGAAAGTGTGTATAATATATCTCACCGGTAGGTTAGGAAATTATAAGAAGGGTCTTTTCTTTACTCGTGGTAATCCTCTCCTCCCTAACTGGGGTCTCTTTGTGAAGATGTGTTCATGGTAGCTGGGAAATGGCAATGATAGGCAAGAAAGGAGTGTTGCTGTTAAGATGATTTGAGGTCTAGCAGTTCTTTATTTGCAATACAAATACAATTCAAAAAATTCAAACAACAAATAGGTCAACGTCATTTTCAATGAGAATTTGAAATAATAATAGACCTAAAGTTAATAATAAAAAGTCCACATAGGATGCTTAACAATAAAAAAAGAGTCTGTTTGCTGTTCTAAACACCAATATTAAAGAAGAAAGAAAAATATATAATAAGAATACATTTTGAATGGGCATTTACCATAAGCAATGAAAAATCCCAGGTTTCATGAACGTTGCAAACAAGGCCAATTTGCTTTTTTTGGCGCAGGGTACACAGAAAAGTTGTCCAGAGATTTATAAATACAAAAAGGAAAGACTTATATAAATATAGAATATAAATATATCAATAAGGATCTCAATACATTCCCTAATATAGGTTGTAACTGCTCAGGGGTGAAGAAGAAGAAATGCTCCTCTTTTTCTTATTTTTATTTATTAAGCAGGACCCAACATGTCATGTTATTGTCTACCGGTGTACACTCGCTGTTTGCAGAGAAAGAACTATTTAAAGAATATTTAAGATACTCAAAAGCCGTACAAATACAAATGTATACACATGATAGATAAGATGACACTATATTATATTAGACACAAAATACTGAACTTTTCAAGGCATTCCTGAATTGAATGAACTGATGAGAGTGTTGGTGTTTGAAGATGAACTGCCACGATACACTTAGGATTTATAAGCTAAATACACTGGAACGGAAATTACTGAAAAGATAACAGATTTAAGAAGAAGTGGTTTATGAAGTATAACACATTGTTTATCTCCCAACTCCTACACTTTCTTTTAAGTCACTGTGTAAAACAAACCAGTATATATTTTTTTTGTGAGACATTTATGAGAGGATTTATTTATGTCAGAATGTATTTTATCATACTGAGAGGGAATAGAAAGCTGATGAAAGACAGGAGCGATGAAGAAGAGTCGAAGAATAATACATGGTATTTATATTGCACTTTTCCTGGTGCTCAATGATGCTTGGGTCATTAAGACGTTTAGGTATTGAAATATATAGACACAACCATTTTATTTTATAACAATATATGTGATTAGAGGCTATTGAAAAACGCTAGAATGCTAGGTCATCATTCAGATACAAAGCTGCCGTACACTGCAACAAGATCAGTGACTTCACCCTGGAAGCTTTAAAGGAGTATCAAACTAGAGCAAATCATGAGAGAGAAAGTTTCAAGTTATCCAGATTATTACCAACCTTCTCTATTTTATGTCGTATGTTTTTGGAGGTTTGTAAAAAGTTAAATAAAATGTTCTTCAATCACTTTTGCCTCAGGAAAGCACTAACAAAATGCAGCATCCTAACTGAGATATAGAGAAATATAGCATTGTTTATGCAGGTGCAATAAATTTGACAATTTACGACACAAATAGACCCTCTTAAGGCTGGGGTCTGTGTCAAATGTGTGAAAAATGTCACTTTTGTTGCTCCTGTGTGAAGAAAGCCACCGAAGGTGACGTCAATATGCATAGCAGCAAGGGCTTTATACTACAATACTGGTTACTGAAGAAAGCCATCCTGTTACTGCCCTCTAGTCGTGGTCTCTGTCTATACTCTGCATGGGGTCTGTTTATATCCTGGAGCGCAAGATCAGACCACAGCAAAGCAAAAATCACTGAGCCACAGCCGGCTTTTTCAGATGTGTTGGAAGCACAAATGTAGTCCATAATAGAAGATAGAACCAGAATTGAATTGAGATCTGGTCAGGAATAGCTTCTTTGAGGAATATAGTTCAAACTGATTCCATGGGTCATTTGGATCAGATCTGTGTTTAAAAATGTAAATCTAAGAAGTCTTTACTAATTTTCTTATCCAACATCAAGACTCTCAGCAATAAGGACATACCGATTGTGGTGCTGAAATGACTTTTAGCACCACAAAGAGTTAAAACAGTCCACGGTATTCAAATGCAGCTTCGAGTGCTTTTGGGAAACCGGACTGTGTGTTCTCAACCAAAAAGGTAGCAAACAATGCTTGTACAGTATGTAGTGTAGGAATGGAGAAAGATTTAAAAACACATCAAAATATATATATATAAATCTATAAAAGAGTAAATGTTTCATAGGTGAGAGGTATGATAAAGACAGAAATAAACAGTCCATCATTCACAGAGCTGTTATTCATGTTCCACCTGTAATGAAGCATCAAAGTAAAGTGCATGAACTGGACACCCCCCACCCCTCAACCTTTTTAACCCCCTGACCTTTGACCTTCACCTCTCGGGCTGCCATCTTTTTCCAGTGTAAATACCAGAAGAGAACTAAATGTAAATGCCATGAAGGATGTGTTCTGTGCGACACACTAACATACTACAACACACACACACACACACACACACACACACACACACACACACACACACACACACACACACACACACACACACACACACACACACACACACACACACACACACACACACACACACACACACAGGCAGGAGAGAAGCCTTTGCACACCACACAGCGACACAAGCTGGAGCGTATGCAAGCCACCCTGCCCAAACTGTGTGTGCATAAAAACCACATACACTACATGAAACACAAGAGTTTTAGATTTGGAGGATACATGACAAGAATCGCATTGTGTACGTTAGTGGCTGGCTCTTGCGGACTCCTTAAACAAGTTGTATTGGGAAATGAAAAAAAAAAATGAAAAAATATATTGGTCTGTGTAGAGTTTCTATACATGTTGTGTTTGTAAAATGAGATGACATCGAAAACATAAAAAAAATGGGGGGTAAATATCTGGCTTCCATGTAATTTTTCAAGGTGGACAGATTTCTTTTTTGGGGGTGGAGATGAAGAGGGTTAGATGGTGAAAAAATAACCCAACAAAATGAATGAAAAAAAAAGAGGGTGAAAATAAACTACAGAAAAAAGGTTGAGAGCCTACAAATGATTACAAAGTGTTCCATTCACTGTTGTAAGTGCAATGAGCTAACTTCCTGTTCCCCATTGTAAAACCTTGTGTATGTTTCCGTGTATTCCTCCTGTAAATGGGTGTAGTAGACCTGGTGCATCATGCCATGTAATGTGATGAATGACAAATTATGACCTTACAATAAATTTCAATCAGGAAAATAAATAAAAGGCAAATACATAAAAAGAAAACCCTGATGTGTACCCTCTTTATTTTTTATTTTTTTAAAAGTGCACCCTGATTTTAAAGGGGCCCTCTTTTGCTTTTTGGGGTTAACATTTCCTTTAGTGTGTTATATGTTTCTGTGCATGTAAATGGTCTGCAAAGGCTACAATCCCAGAGCTCCTCCCCCTCCCTGCCTGAGATGCATCCATTGGTCTCCTTTGTTTACTTCTGTAACAGTGACATCACTAAGTAACACTCGCGCTCCTATTGGCTACACATTGTACAAGATAGGCCGAGGGGCGGAACATTTCTCACTGGTTGAAAAATCACAACCAGCTAACCAATCAGAGCAGACTGGGCTCTGGTTTCAGACAGAGGGTGAAAAGAGGTGCTGCAGCACAGGCAGTATGAGAAAAATAAAGAGCTTTTTGAACATTAAAGCATGGAGACATGTCACAGTAGAGGCAACAAATTCAAATAGGAAGACTGGAATTTAGCATAATAGGGCCCCTTTAAGATAAATTCTAAATATCATTCAATTAGATTGCAAAAGGTGTTGATGACTAACATCTGTGTTTGTGAAATCATCCATTTTCACTGTTTTTAATATTGCAGTACCTTACAGGAGAAAAATGTATTGGGATTATTGTTTTATACAGAAACTCTTGGCAGAATGACGGCTGAATTCCATTTAGTTTCAGGGTCTGTGCATATTTATTTTCAGGAAATTGTCAAAGCAGCCATTTAGCTGTCTTGTCTTGTCATGGCAGGGTAAACACATTAATAACACTTGTTATGGCCCTGTTCCATTCCGTTGGGCCAGAGCCCTGTTGTTGTGAAATCTGGCTCACTGTGACACACGAAATAGAACTGGACCGTACTTAATCTATGAATCCCTCCTGTTGTTTTACCCTGTGATGACACGTCAAAATGGCTGTTTGTAACAACTGTGATTTCTCTACTCTGACTTGTAAGCATTCTGCTATGAACTCTAGTGGTTAAGTTAATTGTATTATTGTTGAGTGTGAGTCCCCCCTTCTGCCTGTCCGTGCTCCCTGCCTTGCTGTCCTCTGGCAGGTACTGGGAGTGTCGTCCTGTTTGTGCCCGCCCATCTAGAGGCGGAGACTCAAGAAGGTATAAAGGCTTGCCCAGCTGGAAGGCAGCTCAGTCTCTGATTCTGGCCTGCTGCAGCAACTTCAGCCCAATCTTATCTGCAATTACTGTTTTAATAAAGGACACAGGAGAAATGATTGTCCCGAGTGGAAGAGAAAGTCCAGGCCTGCGTCTGGGGCTGTGGCATTGTTAGGTGCAGTGGAAAGGGAAAGTGTCATTGCGGCTGTGCGGAAACACACTCAGTCCTCTTTATCTGAGTCAGTAATTCAGGCTCCTGTCAGTGAGCATGAGGAGATAGACCCAGGTTATAACGCTTTTGTGTCTGATAGTTTTGTTTCACTGGTCGGGAGTAAAGAGAAGGTACCGGTAAAGATATTAAGGGGCTCAGGGGCGTTGGACTCGTTTATTGTTGGTTCTGTTACCTTTCTCTCCTAAAACAGACACCGGTTCCAGTGTTGAGGTCCAGGGGATGGGATTAACCGTCTTCTCTGCTCCACAGCATAAACTGACATTAGTCTCGTCTGCTGCAAGGGGATTTGGTCATGGGAGTGCGTCCTTCTCTGCCTATGGGGGGCATACAGATCATCTTGGGAAATGACCTGGCTGGTGATCGAGTATGGCCTGGGTCTCCAATCTCCCAGGTACAAGGTGCATAGTTCCCCAAAACCCCTTCTGTGATGCCTGCCACCGGCGCAGTAACATGTGCTGCAAGCCCTAATGTTTGTGACTTCTCTCTTAAAAATACAGATAAGAAAAAGAGAAGTGGCCATGAATTGAAATTAGGATTTTATTAGTAGACATTTCCCCCCCCTTTCATTATTCTACCAAGCTGTCCACAGACTGGATATGACCCACACCTCCAAAGTAAAACATCTGGTACAACGTTCTTAACAAAAACAGTTTAAATACTATAAAAATAAATCAATTGCACAAAATGATATATGCCATTTGTGATTACCTCTGTGCAGCACTTGTACACACATAACATCGACAACAACCCCGTGATACAGTGCAGGAGGAGAAACTACACAGAAGGCATTCATGTAGAAAGAACCGACACAAAGCGACATGGAGCGCGTTTAATGACACAGTAATAATGTGAGGGGTAGACGCTGAATCAGCACTTTCCAACAATGGTTTGTTCCTGTTTGGGTTCATTTAGCATTCGACCAGTTCTACTAATGTAGTGTTTGTGGGATTCATTTTTAATGAGTAGCTAAGCGTGAAGCCGGTGATTGATTTTACATTTGAATTATGTTTTAGGAGAAAGAGAGAAAACGACATCATTATTTCCTAGAACCGCAAACATCATAAATAATAAACATAAATACAATCAAACGAAAACAAGGGAATGAAAAAGGGAGTTGCATGACATAGAAATCAAATAAAACAATTAAACACAAATTAAAAGATAAATTGGTCCAAGATGTGTGTAATTCCTTCCAAATATTTGGAGTATATTGAGATAATGTGTGTGTGTTACGAGGAATGTAAAGCTACAGTACAATAACAGAGGACACAGATTCATGTTGAGGTGCAACACTTGCATAGAATTGGTGAAATAGAACTGATGGAATGTGATATTTAAAATAGCAGGAAACAAAACGCATCGAATGGTGATTTAAAATGAACATTACTAAAGGAATAGATGTATTACACTACTGCCATCGTTGTTTAAAGGAGTGCAAACTAGGGTGCAACGTTCCCTTTTTCAACCAAAGCTCTCTCACTAGTAGTTTTCTGTCACAATCTCACAAACAGGAAGTGTGTAGAGTGTGTGTTGCAGATAGCAGGAAGTAGAAGGTTCTTTATATATAAATCACATATGAATTTAAATGAGCGCGCCTCACAACCTTTATCTGTATCTGCCCAAGCAAACCGACACGTAAAGGGATTTATTATGACTGTGCAGAGCATAACTCATCAAGTTTCTGTGTGTCTCTTTCCCTTATAATGTGCTTAAGTTCACTAGAGTACTTTTTGCTTCAATTTGAAAAAGTTTGGGAGCGTATGACTTGCCGATGATATCTAACAAGTTTATTTTTTGCTACAATCAGAATCGGACATTTTACACACAGCAAAGACGGAACATTAAACGACAGATCTGCCCCTTTTGTGTGGGAGGAACACACACGATTATACATGTTTCTTTTAGTGACATTTTAACTCTTACATTCAATTCAACTGCACAGCAGATTATTACACTGACACGAGTAACGCTTCCTTTTTTAATCATGCTAAAGTGAGTGCCAATAATAAGGTCAATCTTGAGGTTTCATAATTGCCATCGTTCACACAACAAGTGCCCTCTCCTGTAGTTAATATGGCTTTACGTGTCTGTACATATGTATACGATAATTGATGTATGTACTTATATTCTCTCCACACAGGTGGTGGTTGTGTCAAATCTGGGAGTTGTATATACAGTTATAAATGACAAACTCATGTGGAAAGCAGAATTGTGCCTAAAGAGAACTTTCAACATTTCCTCCGCCTTTGAAGAGATGTACGAAGCAGAGGATGACAGCTCAGCTACGACTCAGCAGCTAGCCGTACTGCATCAGAACATTCCGTTAAGTGTTTCCTCATTTCTTTCGTTAACGTCAATCGTACTTTACAATTATACTGCAAGAGAAAGCTACGTTTACAGACAAACAGAAGCTAAGTGCAGACAGGGGTTCAAAGGTCAATTAATGTGTTGCTGTGCAGGAGAACGTCACATGGTGTGTGGTTCCTCTCCTGGTCCCCCCCCGGCATCACATTCCCCTCTGCTGTCGAGGAAGCATCTGCTCTCTAGTAGTCTGTCTGGATTCATTTCAGCACATAAACCTTTAGCAGAAGGTTAATGTGAGGTGGAGAGTGTTTCAAGGACATTACACACAGACAGTAATGAGCTCCTTTCACCAACATTTAGAATAGTCTTCCTCACAGGGTACAATGTCACCTATATTTATTTTCAAAGTATGTAAAGAAAGAGGCCATCACTGTGACTATTATGTTTTACTTCATGATTTAACTCCATAACAACACGTGTGACAGTCAGGTGGGGGGGGGGGGGGGGGTGCTTTCTCAGAGTGTGTGAAGTAAAAGTGTTAAACATTCAGATGAACCGTTGATTTCACCAGCTCGCTGCCATCCCTCAGGAAGAAAATGTGCTGGTCGCTATGTGACAAAATCACCAAAAATGAGAATAAGCAGAGATTTAAAAAGAAAAAAAGAGCTGAAGACTCAGAGGGCGTGAAGCAGGCTGCTGAGAGACGTGGATGAGTTTCAATCTCCTCTGTCGCTCTCAGTTTAAAGAGGATGGAGGCAGTGAGATGAAGATGGGAAGGTGGATTTCTTTTTTGTACGTTTCTCTCCATTTCACGACATTGCATGTTATACGGGAGGATGATGGAGGCTGGAGGACTATCAGTAGATGTCGGGCAGGTCTTGGTAGTTTCTATTGAAGTATCCCCCGGTGTAGAGCCAGGCCGGAGCGTTGGTGTACGGGTTGGTGCCCATCTGGAACCACCTGGGACACACACAAGCACACCTTTTGAAATGATTCAGGATACATTTCTTCACCTAAACGTCACACACTTCAAGTTGGACCGTCACACTCAGATATCCAATCGACCTCTGACACATGCTAAACTAGTTATAAATGTGTTTATTCTTTACTGGGGGGTCATTACTTGATCAGTGAGCTGCATGAGACAGAAGCAGACGGTCTGTCAGGAGAGGGAGAGAAAAAGAGAGCGCTCCGTTTATTATTCCTGTGTTATTATCCAAAGTTACTGCACACTGTTTTCTGTTTGTACAAGCGCATGAATCTGAACCTTTTGATCAGTTATAATTACCACCTGAAGCAATTTAACAATTAACCTCATTAACTGAGTTTTAAATCATTTGTCATTTACATATTTAATGTCTCAAGTGCTGACACTGTTGTGATTGGCGGTTCTGGGGGTAAGTGAATGTTGGTGGCTCTGGTGTTAAGCCATCCTCTTTGTGTCACCGGGTACAGTTTCAGTGAAATGTAGCTGCAGTTACTTAAATGTTTAAATCTTAAAATCTTTTCATTTTCATGTTTATTTAATGCAACTTTGTGTGCAAATCTAGACTAAAAAGAGATGTATGAAGTACCTAAACTGATATATGTTGTTCAGCTTTTCCTAATACTTGGACGGGTTAAATGCAAATCTGAATTTCACTGTGTGTGCTGCTGACATGTTGGACGATAAAAAGAGGATTACAAATCTTCCACTTCCAAATGTGAAATTCCGAATGCTCAACTTAAACAAATAAATACATGTAGAAATCTTGTCCATCACTACTTTTTTAATAAAACTATGAACTCATCTTTCTTTTCATCACATTATGTTAATTCAGTTTTTGAAGCTCTTGACAGATGATGGTCATGTTGGCGTCTTGTTTGCACGGTGGCCAGTTTGATCTAATGTAGAACAACAGAGCTAACAACAATACAGTTCTGCTCTGTTTGTAGTATCTGTGTGTATAAGTGCACTCTGCTGAGAGTGTGTTTCCCACCTGGTGTTCCACTCCTCCTCGTCCTTGGCTCTGTCCTTCCTGGACGCTCTCTGTTTCTCCTCCAGACGCTCCTTCTCCCTACTGGCCTCCTCTGCAAGTAACACACAAACAAAACATCTGTAATTATACAGTTTAGCTCAGTATAATACACTCGTAACTCCAAGGCAGTAGTGTTGAACTCTCTTAGTCTGCAGCCACACGAGGACGATAACGGTCGTATCTGCTACAGTTCTCTATCAGATAGACGGTTCGGCCACACGAGGCCGACATGGAAACGCAGAAAACGATAACGGGTCCCAAGGTGGGTAGATCTGCGGACGAAACGGTCGGGGGGCCAAACGGCTCCGTGTCTACGCCCTATAATGATCATTTCCTGATAACGATGACGCAATATTTTACTGTATAGTGTTTTTATTGTAAGGTAATTATTATATCTACAGCACACTGGCTCGACCAAAAATCGTTTTAAAAATGTGCTATATAAATAAAACTTGATTTGAATAGCCCCAGTGTTTGGAACCAGGTCCCGGTATCTCGCAGGAGTCGGCAGGACAGTGCACCCAGCAGGAGCTTCCAGCTAGATTTGATCGATATGGACATAAATGTGAGTGAATTCTAATCGGACAGGAGAGGAGACACGCAGCTCTGCATGATCACCTACAGCTCCGCCCGCTGTGATGGAGCAATGACCGGAACAAAACACACACTTCAAATCTGATCATCACCCTTAGCTATTTTAATTACCTCTCAAACTACCTAAACTAGTTATAAATATGTTTATTTTGACTGTCGGCAGTGTCAGGTCACTCATTACTGGATCAGCCAGCTGCATGAGACAACGGACTAGGGGTGGGCGATACCACAACATCTGGATTCGATCCGATACCAAGTATTTCAGGGCCAGTATCGCAGATACCGATACTTTTTTAAATGAAAAGCGTCTTATGTACTTTCATATAGGGGAGAGCTGCATGACATGATTTTTGAGCTGAAAGCATAATAAATAGACTAAATCTGAATTCATTTTCATGAATAAAGACAGGACAGTTTTTATAGACAAATACACTTTTTACTTTTGCAAATTTAAAGTGCAAACATGAAAAATAACAATACAAAGTGGCCAGAGTAGCGAACTGTACGTGAACTGAACTAAGTTTTAATTGCCAGTTGTGAAATAGCTCCACACAGCCATCATGCGCGTGTGTGTGTGTTGCACTCGCGAGTCGCAGGCAGCTGCTGTCAGTCAGCTTGATAATCGGCGTTCAGGCAGGGAGCGTGCTGCGCGAGCCTCGAGGAGATGAGGACAGCAGTGGAGAGAGAAGAAAAGAGCATATACTTGTGTTCATCTGCACATCGTTTTTTGAAGAAATTGACGGGTAGAGGAGACGGGAAAAAAAAGTATAAAAGTATCGATCCTATTGGCTCTAGTATCGATATTTTGAAACGTAACGTAACGATCCGCCCACCCCTACCACTGACGGGCTGTCAGTAGAGGGGGAGGAAAAGAGAGGCTCCATCCTCCGTGTATTATTATTATATTATTATATAGAGTCGTTATTCATTTGTTTTAAAGCTCAATAAATAACAAAGAAGACCTTTGACCGGCACTTTTCTAATTTTCTCCCGAAGATTTCAACTTTAGCGGACATGAGGTGTGTGGCGAAGTGGATTGTGCGTAGGTGTTCGGATCAGGGGGTCACAGGTTCAAACCCCACTGCAGTCAGCATGTCGTTTTGTCCCTGGGCAAGACACTTCACCCCAAATTGCTCCTGTGGGGATTGTCCACAGTATTGAGTATGTAAGTCGCTTTGGATAAAAGCGTCTAACAAATGACATATAATGTTGACCGGCGAAAAGCGCGGAGAATAAACAGAAGGGCAACCATGCATTAGAGATGGCAAATCCGGATCCTTTTATGGACTTGGAGTGTTATGAGTCAGTCATTGAAGAGATCCGGATCATACGAGTCATTTGAGTCATATGAATCAGCATCACCAAGACAGTAGAAATCCTACCGGTGAAACCGAAAAATTGTTGTTGCATTTCACGAGCATATTAAACTGACGTTATATTAACCTCCGTTACACAGTGCCTTTTGCTTTAATAAAAAATGTTGATCACAAAAAAAAGGGTTATCTTGCGATTTGGCAATCTGAGTCTGCTGTTGACTCGTGCATGAGGACGAGTCTGCTGGATCTCTGGATCTGCTGCTATACGGTTACGGCTCTGAGTCCGCACGAGTCTGCTATGTTTTGCACAGTGAGTCAGGATTTGCGAATCTCTGAGTCTGCTGTTGACTCGTGCTTTGGGTCCCCACGAGTCTGCAGGAAGTTTCACTGATCCGCGTCCCCTCCCCTGAGCCAAACGATAACTTCTGGAAGCTATCCTACTTGCTAAAGGGTAGGCAGATGGACTGGGGTACGTTGTAATGTTATTTTACATGTTATAAAGAGAGTAGCGAGTGACGCAATGTATAGTTTTAATTTGTACGTCACACCAGGTGTAGGACTCAAAGGACTTGGGTTAATGGAGAGGGGAGACTCGTCACGACCAGCTCATTTCTAGGATCCGGGTTAATGATCCGGATGAATCAGGACTCGCCCATCTCTAACATGCATGCACGAGAAACATTACAGGTTTGGGGGGACGCTGGCGTGTTTTTCGCCGCTCTTCATGCCGACGCTTACTTCTCGTGTCTACCACTCCCTGCCATCAATCTATTTAATTCCCATACACAGCAGAAAGATTGTTCTCCTCTGGTTTTGTGTTTCTACCATCTCCGTTGCTCAGCCGACTATGTTTGGCTGCTGTTTAGCTCTTAGCCTCTGCCACCCTGCCATTAGCAAAACGAGCTCACCATCACGCTCTGCTATCCGCGTAGTCCCCGTTCCGGAATTCTCCGACTGGGCTCCTCTCTGCCACACTCCCAGGACTATCCACAAACCCTCCCTCAGTCCGGCCATTCCAACTGGGCTGTTTTCCATCACCGCTGCCGAGGTTCGAGGTCCGGTTTCTGCAGGGCTAATGTTTCTAGCTGCTAGCTGGCTCGCCGCTCTTCTCATGATGCTGCTCCAATACTCCTCGCTGGAACTTCGTAACTTTTTCTACCACACTATCCCCGACTGCCTTGCCGTTATCAAATCCCTTGGGCTTCTGCGTCGTCCCCGCTACATACACCGGGCATCCAGATGCAAGTTTTTCTACTCCGAAACTCCTATCCCCGCAGTTATTTCTGACAGACGGTCTGTCGCACGGCGATGTCGTCATCACAACAAACAACGTCATCCGACCAAACCTCCCGTTCGCTCTATCTACCTGAGGTCCCTGGCCTGTGCTGACAGTGTGCTGGTTTCTCCCTCCCTGTTCCCCCCAGCAGCTATGAACAACTATGTGACATTTATGCTGCAGAATACCCGCTCCCTCAACAACAAAGCACTACTCATCCACGACATTATCACTGACAGAAGCATTGACATCCTATGCTTAACAGAGACATGGCAAAATCAGCAGGACTTTGTGACACTCAATCAAGCTACACCCCCAGGCTATTTGTACATCCAGAAGCCCCGCTCCCTGGGTCGTGGTGATGGATTGGCTGTTATCCACCGAGCTGGCATCCTGGTTAAAGAACTCCCAGTACCTACTACCACCTCATTTGAGTATGTTGTCTTCAAACTGGCTGGGTCTGCTCCGCTCCAGGTTGCCCTCATTTAACGCCCACCTAAAGCTTCCACTACCTTCCTGTCTGAGCTGTCTGAGTTACTCACCTCTCTCTGCTCCATGTCTCCATCAACTCTCCTGCTCGGTGATTTTAACATCCACATGGACTCCAGTAACTGCACATTCGCTGCTGAATTCCTCTCACTTTTGGACTGCTTCAGCATCAAGCAACATGTCCTGGGCCCTACCCACATCAAAGGCCACACGCTGGATCTGGTGTGCTCTACCGGCTCTCCGCCCCCCGACCTACAGCGCCTCGACTTGGCTGTATCTGAACAACACGCCATCCTCTTAATTGTTCCGGTCTCCCTGCCCAGGCAGCATCCTAAACGCACCATTATGTTTAGGAACATTAAGACTGTGAGTGCACCGGCCCTATCCGACCTGATAGCTACCCACATGGCCTTGGGTCCCTCCAACGCCACCGTGGATGGCCTGGTAGCCCACTACAACACTGCCCCCATTAAAACCCGGACTGTTTCCTCACCCGCCCTGCCCCCTGGTTCACCACCGAACTCTGCCGTTTGAAGGCCTCTGGTCGCCAGCTGGAGAGGCTCTCCAAAAACACTGGCCTCACAGTCCACCTCCTGGCCTCTCCTGACCATGTCAAAACATATAAGGAAGCTCTCTCCCATGCCAAGACTCACTACTACTCCCGTCTCATTGGTGCCCAGCAAAGCAACCCCAGAAGACTGTTCTCCACCATCAACCGCCTACTACGGCCCCCCGACGCCCCCCAGCCCTCAGGGGCTCCCGATCTGTGCTCCAAATTCCTCGACTTCTTCCAGGCGAAAGTCGAGGCCATCCATCAGCAGCTCCTGGTGACTGGCCTACCCCCCTACCTGCACCTCAGCCACCTGGTAACGCACCCCAAGCGCCGCAACTCTCGCACTCCAACCTCTCCTCCTTCTCCCCTGTGGATGCTCTCCAAGTGGCCAAACTGGTCAGCTCGGCCAAGACCTCCACCTGCTCCCTGGACCCCATGCCCACAGCCCTGGTCAAGGACTGCCTACCCACCCTCTTTCCCTACATGGTGGTCATTATCAACGCTTCTCTGGCTCATGGTATAGTCCCCACCAGCTTCAAAATGGCCTCAGTCACCCCCATACTAAAAAAACCTGGCCTGGACCCCAACGACCTCCAGAACCACCGGCCGATCTCCAACCTTCCCTTCCTCAGCAAAACTCTGGAAAGAGTGGTCGCCAGCCAACTCCATCTCCACATGTCCAACCATGAGCTCTATGAGCCCTTCCAATCTGGCTTCAGACAGCAACACAGTACTGAGACCGCCCTCATCAAGATCACCAACGATCTCCTCATTGCTGCTGACTCTGGCCGCCTCAGCATCCTCATCCTCCTGGACCTCTCTGCAGCGTTTGACACTATCTCTCACAACATCCTCCTCACCCGCCTCTCAGACCTCCTAGGTGTCACTGGCAAAGCGCTGTCCTGGTTGACATCCTACCTCCACAACAGGAAACAGTTTGTCTCCATCAGTGGCTCAAACTCACCCCCGGCCCCAGTCCACCACGGTGTACCCCAGGGCTCTGTGCTTGGCCCCCTCCTGTTCACCATTTACATGCTCCCCCTCGGCCAGATCATCCGCCATCATGGACTCAATTTCCACTGCTAAGCTGATGATACCCAACTGTATCTCAGCACCACTCCATCCTCCCAGCTTCCCCCTCAGTCTCGCATCAACTGCCTGCATGACATCAAAACATGGATGTCTTCCAACTATCTTAAGCTGAAGAGCAATAAAACAGAGCTCATGGTTGTGGCACCCAAGGCCCTGCTCCAGAAGGTTGGTGACTTCGTCCTCGAGGTCGACGGCTGCTCCATCTCCCCATCTCCTGAAGCCCCTAACCTGGGTGTCATCCTCGACTACACCCTTTCCATCCATTCCCACGTCAAATCTGTGACCAAATCGGCCTTTTACCACCTAAGGAACATTGCCAGACTCCGACCGTCACTCTCGGAGTCAGTTGCCGAAACCCTAGTGCATGCTTTTGTCACCACCCGCTTGGACTACTGCAATGGTGTCCTGTTCGGGGTTCCCAACAAAACCCCGGACAGGCTCCAGTATAGGCATGGGCGGTATCATTTTTTTCATACCGTCATACCTTGCTGACATCATACCGTGGTATACGGTATCAGTCCCAATTTAAGGGGTAATTTCTCCCCCCCAAATTTTTTTTACTCACTATATCAACAGCCAGCCCCACCAAAAATATTTTCCACCAGCCGCCACTGACGGTATGACTTGGGTCGACTTGAGTGAGGTGGCGTTCGGCGGCAAATAGATGTTTCGAACGGTATATTATATGTTCGGTGTAAAATGCAGCCCGAGCCGGTAGACGCTCGCAAAGTGCCGCGACGTGCGCGCAAGTGCAAAACAAGGGCTGCATACATGACACATTGTGCAAATGGCACATTTTGAGATCGGATACAGGACGCATTTGTAGATGTCCGACGTTGTTTCCATAGTGAGCTAAGTTAACAATATATCATCATACATAAAAATTTTCCGGGAGTAAATACTTGACTTATGTAAACTGTGTTCGTTATTCTCCCGTCCAGGAGAGAAGCTTTAAAAGGAGACTAAATGGAGTCTCTGAGAAAGTTCAATTGGGTACTTTAATTAAAAAAGGCGCGGGTTGGTCACAAGCATGATATTGTTCAGTCAGACAAACGGCTGTGATCCGCTCCTCGTTAGGGAAGCCAAGAGTTGGATCTCTCCTCCGGTGCTGTTATATATCCTCTGCTGGCTCCTCCCCACCTGCCGGCTCTCCTCGTCTCCAATGTCCGTTGTTGCATTTAAACAGAGGATTGGCTCCTTTCACATCCAATATATGCTCAACACGCCTTTTCTCCTCATATTCTCTTTCATCACTTTTCATTTAACACATTCTAAACGCTGTAATCAATACTCTAAAAAATACTTCTCGGCTCGTTTGGTTTCCGGTCATTCCGGATGTTGTCACATGCTACTCTCGTCTGTAAACAATAATGTATTCAAATAAACTGTACCTTCATTTAATATTCAGCATGGTAGTATCTCGACATCTATAGTTGTAGTGTTAAATCAGTAGGCTTCGGTTTGCACCACTCCATATCATTTCGCTACTAAATTCACCTCTTTAGGAAATCGTATATTAGCCACATGCTACATGCGTAGATGAAGGATTTTCAGAATAAAAGCTTAACTGCTTGTGCACAAGAATTTCTGTTTTTTCAGTATAAAAGAGCATTAAAACTGACGGCATGTTTAAACTACATTTCCCCATTAAAACATTGATTTTAATTTCTAACACTTATTGAATAAAGTTTGCTATATTCACTAACTAGTTTGGCAATATTATTCCGTGCATGTGTTAAAAACCTTATTTCCATTTGATTCATTGGATTACTCGCGTGAATGTTTAGCACGTAAATGCTTTCGTTTTTAAAACCGTCCGACCTCGACTACAAAACCATCAACCAGTTGCATAGGATTAAAAAATGTCAACACTCACTCACCCCGTCTTAAACATTCCCAAAGAAGTGCCTCCGTCTCTCGTTGTGCTGGATGAAGTCACTGGCGACGAGTAAACCCAAAATAGTCCCAAACAGGCGCAGAGGCATTTTTCTTTTTTACTAGTTGTCCGAGTTCGGGGCCGGCAAATGCTGCCGCCATCTTGCTCAGCTCAGCTCTGTGCTGAGCTCTGAGAGCGGGAAAGACGGACTGCCCTCCCCTGCCCTCTGCTGGCGCGTGCTGTGCATTACAACCAATGTCGTCCCTGTCAAAACTCCGTGTCAGTGTAATAGAATAAAACGCATCTATGATTTGGCGCACAGTCTGTGACGTCACGGTATTGAAAATCATACCGACGGTATTTCGAAATACCCTGGTATACCGTAATACCGTCATACCGCCCAAGCCTACTCCAGTATGTCCAAAACTGTGCTGCTAGGGTACTCACACACACAAAGCCGTGGCAGCACATCACTCCCACCCTCATCCACCTACACTGGTTGCCGGTCAAGTCCCGCATATACTACAAAGTCCTCCTCCTCACCTACAAGTCCCTTCATGCCCTTGCCCCCCAGTACCTATCGGACATCCTTCACCCACATGCTCCAACCCGGAACCTGCGGTCCTCAGACTCTGGCCTGCTTACCACCCCCAGCACCAAACTGCGAACTTTCGGGGACAGAGCCTTCAGTGTGGCAGCCCCCACCCTCTGGAATGCTCTCCCTGCGGAGATTCGCAACATCCCCACACTCGACGCCTTCAAAAAGGGCCCTCAAGTCCCATCTGTTTGCCAAGGCTTTCGGCCCCTAAATCGATCTGTTGTTTTGCCTGTCTGACTTTTTGTTTTGTTATGTTTGTTTTTTGCCATATTACTTGTAAAGCGACCTTGGGTCCCTTGAAAGGCGCTATATAAATCCAAGCTATCATTGTTATTATTATTATTATTAAGTCTTCTTCGCTGCTTTTGGTGTATTTTGTGGCAGAAGTACAGCGCCACTTACAGGCCCGGCATATGTACTACAGCGTCTCCAGCGGTTCAATGTTTCAATCAATCAATCAATCAATCAATGTTTATTTATATAGCCCAATATCACAAATGTTACATTTGTCTCAGTGGACTTCACAGTTTGTACAGAATATCAGTATGACAATACGACACCCTCTGTCCTTAGACCCTCACATCGTACAAGGAAAAACTTCCAGAGAAAACCCACAGTTTAAAGGGAAAAATGGGAGAAACCTCAGGGAGAGCAACAGAGGAGGGATCCCTCTCCCAGGACGGACAGACGTGCAATAGATGCCGTGTATAAATTGAAAAGATAATACATTTGCAACATAGGTAGTCCAAATGTTTGGAAATGCATGTGTGTATAATAAGAAGATGAATCCACGAGGATATCCATCCAGGACTTATGATCCAGGACCGCAGCCACGACTCAAGATCCAGGACTCAGTAACTGAAAGATACACTTTTGTAGACTAAAGTGAAGTACTTTGTTTTTGTACATTTCGTCAAGAATCTGGTTCGAGCTGTCTCGTATGGACGGACACGTTTCTGGGGCCTATTGCTGTGGACGGAAGACTTTTTTGATAACGATTTCGGTGCGTTTCCGTTATCGTCCTTTTGTGGCTGCAGCCTTAGATCAACAAAAATAGATGATAGTGACACAGACAGCCAGCAGGGGGCAGCATTGTCTCATTAGTGCCTTTTTTTCTGAAGTTCCAGAGAGACTAATCTGCCTTGTCAGTCGGCTGTGATCAAACAGACTCTACAAGACAATTTTAAAAAGGGATGTTTAATATGGAATTACCCATCAAGCCGTTCTCCATGGCTCTGATGTCGGGCCTGAAGCGGCAGTCTGTGGGGGCCACCCTGCCCTCCATGCCGGGCTCCATCTCATTGAGAGACATCGCAAAGTTGGTGAAGTTGTACATCTGGGGAGGGAAGTGGAAGAAAGATTGAGAGGGAGTTAAGGATATTAAATGTTTGAAATGCCTCATTTCCATTGCATATTTCGACTTAAAGTACCAGGCCTTTTTCCAAAAATGTTTTCCTTAATGGAGGTTCTGTTCTCGCCTGAATCTGCCCTGACATCATTGTAAACGAACACTCGCTGAATATGACGGGTTGGTGCAGGATGTCCTGTGTCAGGCTAGTTACGATTCTCTCTGACCGATCAGTGAACAGCAGTCTTTTCATTCCTGCCTAACTGGTTGCAATAATATTGACTGATTCTGCAATTGCGATGTGATTTGCAATATATCAGAGAGAATTATCATATTTGAAACATTATTCACATGATCTTTCATTCTCGCTTTAATATGAGGAACTCAACCGAAACATTGCCCTTACTGCATTCTGGATATTGCATCAATCATTATGGGATTTTTTAAATGTTGATTATGCTTGACCACCCCTTGTATTGGCTCTGGTCTATTGTAACCTCTATGGAGGTGTTACAGGAAAATAAGTGGGTACTATCAACAACTCTAGCCAAACGAAAAATAAAAAAAGCAAGTGGAGTTGAGAAGAACCGTGTCGTAACATGCAGCGGAAATGTGGCATCAATGAAACATTACAGTCCCCAATCAACACTGTTTGGGTAAAAAAGCTAATAGTTTTCTGGTTTTTAAATATGTGATTATCAGACTTTTTGTATCGGGCTCTTTTGAGTGTTTTCTGGTACCTGAGTAGAGAGAGCCGGTCTGGAGTCTATCCTCCACAGCAGAGTGCTTCCTGGTACCACACAGACCGTCTCCTGGGCATCGGGCATGTCGTCCGCGTCATCGTTCTCCTCCTGGTCCTCCTGGGAAACACACTTGTTATTTAAACTGCAGAGGGTGAAGCATCTTAGTTTCTACTTTATAAACAGGATTGGGTGTCTTGTTCCAGGAGAGGTCTTTCTAAAACCCACCAGGAAAACTACATACATTTTACAGCTATTTTATTCACTACAAACAAGCAAACAGACTACAGCTAAAGACCTCCAGTCTGCTGCTTTACCTGGATATGACCACACAGAATGCTGTGGACACCAACAGGAAATCAAGACAAAAATACAAAGTCACAAGATAATTATAGAAAACAAGCAATTCAATTATATTTTAAACAATAGGTAAAATAAAGGCAATACGATACTGTCTATGAGTATTTTATATTTGAATAACATTAAAACAGTAGACACATAAATACTGATACAACCCACTATTTAAGAATTTATTTGATGTGATTTCATTTCTGTTTTAGTTACTCTCCGTGTTTATAATGTGTTGAGTCGCTGGTTTTAGTTTATTTCATTCTGTGTTTATTAAATGTGGTCAGTTTATTTTGTTAATCTGCGATATGAATAACAGTTTTAGATTTGAAGAATCTGATTCCTAACTTCTACTTACACTTTTGTGCTTCTTGTTGTCCCCTCTCTTCTCCGACTTCTTGTGGGCCTCGTACGCCTGAGGGTCCACGCTCCACATGCACTCGGTCCACTTCCCGTAGATCACACAGTGCTTCTTTTTACTGACGGAGAGAACAGAGAAATAGAGGGAAGAATGAGAAAGAGAAACATATGCAAATGATATGTGAGTGGAAATGAAGGACAACACAAAGGAAGATAGAGAGAAGAGAGGAAGAAGCAGAGAAGGATAATGGAGAACCAGTTCAGGATAACATTTGACTGAAGTGTATTTTAAGAGTGCATTCTAACCTCTTATCCTGGATGTATCCCTCCACTTTGTGCAGCTCTTTGCCAAACATCCCGCAGGGTTTGAAATTCAACACGCATTTGTCTCCAGTGCTGCAGAAAAACCGAGTGAAGAAGAGCCGGTTAACGTCCATAGCTTTATTTAGTCCATAACAATGAAGAATCAACAATCAACATCGGCACCTCTGTTGTTTCCCCGACTCAGACTGCAAGGAATCTGGGTGTGACCCTAGATAACAAACTGTCCTTCACTGCAAACATTGCTGCTACGACCCGCTGCTGCAGATACACGCTTTACAACAACAGGAGGATACGTCCCCAGCTGACCCAGAAATCAGCGCAGGTTCTGGCCCAGGCTCTCGTCATCTCACGCCTAGACTACTGCAACTCCCTCCTGGCTAGTCTAGCTGCATGTGCCATCCCACCTCTGCAGCTCATCCAGAATGCAGCGGCTCGTCTGGTCTTCAACCTTCCTAAATTCTCCCACACCACGTCGCTCCTCCGCTCCCTTCACTGGCTTCCGGTAACTGCTAGAATCCACTTCAAAACACTGGTACTTGCGTACCATGCTGCGAATGGGTCTGGCCCTTCCTACATCCAGGGCATGGTTAAACCGTACACCCCAGCACGTGCACTCCACTCTGCATCGGCCAAACAGCTCGCTGCACCCGCACTGCGAGGGGGACCCAAGTTCCCATCAGCAAAAACTCGTGGATTTGCTATCCTGGCTCCAAAATGGTGGAATGAGCTCCCCATTGAAATCAGGACAGCAGATAGCTTGCACATCTTCCGGCGCAGACTGAAAACTCATCTCTTTCGACTCCACTTCGAGCGATAGAATTACTAACAAAGCACTTATATACTAATAAAGGGCTGGCTTATCTAAAGCCAGTTGAGTAGCACTTGAAATGTTTGGCTCTATGAAACCTGATGTACTTATAGGATTCTGTTTTCTTTAAAGTTGTATCTTCCTGGTCGAATGCCCGTATTGTAAGTCGCTTTGGATAAAAGCGTCAGCTAAATGCAATGTAATGTAGTGTAATGAAGAAAGAAAATACTCATGCTACAACAATGAAGATTGAGGCTAAAGTTTCCTAAACCGACGTTCCTGATCTACTAATTGCAATTAAGAGCTTTATTAGTGTAATTTAATTCCTCCTTAGTGTTGTTTAGACAAAGGTCAGTCTGAAACTAGACAGGCCTTTTTTGTTTCCTGCACTAAGTTTCGATCAAGCGCTCCCTGTTCTTCATGCAAGGCTCTTTTACGCAATCAGTGCTTCAGTACAGCAGAATCTCAGCAGCTGTGTGATTATGACTCAGATTGGATGGACATAAGGATAACAAAAAGGCCTTGCAGAGCTTAAATAAATAAAGGTTTACAAGTGCTTGACGTATTGTTTGCACGAGAAGACACACAGAGAGCACACAAGCTGCTCAAGTGAAACGATGAGCCAAAGTAGATGAAGGCGCCGGGCAGGATTGTTGAACAAAGATAGAGGAGAGTGTGCTTGAGGCTCAACTGTGTTGTAGAATAAAATCATTAATATATCTTAAGTTTGTCTATAAACAGACCTTATTGAGGCATCCAAGCAGAACATTTGTGTTCTTTAAAAAACTCAGTAGAATATCACGCTCAAAGAAAGATCATTTAGGTTCAGCTTTTGTAATGTGAATCAGCCCTCTTCCTTTTATAAATGTATTGTTATAAATGTAATATAATTTGTTAACAAAACTAGCAATATTCAGCCATCATCTTTGGCTTTAGGAAACTTTAAAAGTCAGTCGTTCAACTTTTTTTTTCTCCACCATTTTACAAACTAAAATATTGATAGGGGGGGAGTGTGTGTGAGATATCTGAGAACTTTGGGATTTGACCCTTTGTAGACCATTTACATGCACCAAAATGTATAAAACAAACTATATGAAATTGAAAACCCCAAAAAGCATAATAGGGCCCCTTTAATATTTGTCTTGACAAATTATAAAAACACTGTTTGGGTCCCCATTGGTTACCAATACAGTTCAATTAACAACAAACTGCACTCAGTACAGTACAAAGGACCTGCTGTAAAGAGTAATCACAGGCTACATCTCCCATGTGCAGTTCACCTGTGGTTGACTATCTCCACGGTGCCATACTGCTCTATCCACAGCTTCCCCAGGATGATGTTGTGAACACAGCAGTAGGGGTTACTCCATGTGTACGCCTCGTTGTGCCTGCAGGAGAGGAGAAGAAGCGATGAGGAACTGATTCTGGATCAGAAAACTGTGACGTGAACATACCGTCACCAGACTTACTTGAGCAGCTCTAGTGTGATGGTCCCTTTCGGCTCGGCCTCGACGCTCTTGCCCCAGAACTTGAGTTTGGGGTAGATAGATCCGTGGAAGACAAAGTCCCCCACCAGACTCTCTGCATGGAAGGCACTGACCGGGGGATGGTGGGATACCTGCTCCGACACCAGCCGGAAGCCCTGGTCCTCTCTGTGGAGGGCAGGGGGGAAATGAAACGTTAAACTGGGCGACAACACAACCACTTGAGTTTGATTCTAGCCCTTGGACCTTAGTTGCACTGATCTCTTTATCTCCCCCATTTCTGCCAAATTAAGGCTAAAATGGCCCAAAAACATCTCAAGGAGAACTACAACTATTTTTTAGAAATTCAGGCATTATTCCTATGGTCTAAGAATGTCCAAGATATTAGTAAACATTGTCAACTCTCCTTCAAATTCAAAACCTGGAGTGCTAAAAATGTGTGATGTGAAGTATAAAGTCTGAAACTTCTTCAAATGTTATGAATTGGGAAAGAGGTTTAAAATCACACTAAACGAAGAACTGGTCTTACCACATCATCTCAAAACTAAAGTTACTTGTATCAAATAAAGGAACCAAATCACAGGGTAAATTAGATTTGTATTTGACACCTAAACCGAGATGACATGGTGGCAGAGTACCTGACAAGACAGAAACAATGACACATTGACAATGTAATGTAACATAGGATGGTGTTCCCATTAAATACAAAAGGTGTGTGTGTGTGTGTGTGTGTGTGTGTGTGTGTGTGTGTGTGTGTGTGTGTGTGTGTGTGTGTGTGTGTGTGTGTGTGTGTGTGTGTGTGTGTGTGTGTGTACCTGGTGAGCTCATAGGTCTCTCCCAGCAGAGGGTTGAAAGGTTTTCCAGTTCTGTCCCACTGAGACGCAACCGCTGACACAGCAAAAGCAGCTACCGCCTAAAGACAAACAATGTACACATCATGTCAGTGAGTGTGTGTTTGTTTCTTTTCCCTGTGCCGTTGCATGTTCTCATATTAATCCTTTTGTTTAGAGCCAGGCTCAGTCAGTCAATAAGTGTTTGTGTGTCGAGCTTTCCATACTGGTTGCTTTATTGATCCAATACACTGGGGATGAGCGGATAAGTGCACACCACCATGGAGAATTAAATTACCTTGATCTCTGTTTTTTTTTGTATTTACAATATGTAGTAGCTCATGCATAGCTTTAATTACAGCACCAGGGCAGTTCTTACATTCAGTGATTATAAACCCATCATGTTGAGGTCAAAATGGCAACTGAAATCAACTAATTGAGGTTTACCTAGAACTTTCCTAACAAAACACAAAGGGCTGTAAAGTGTACCGTGTAGCTAAACCGTGTTTTTTGCAAATGGAAGTGCAAATACTTGGAATAGAATGTTTTCAAGAGTGGAATAAATGTGGTTAGTGCTCATAAAGGAATATTAAAACGTGCATATAGATCCATTAAATAAATTGCGAAATTAAACAAGAAAATGCAAAAAATCTACAGAATATTTATTTGTTTTATGTCCTTCCTGTACATGTGCGTGTGTCTGACCTGCATGCGCTCTATGGAGTCGGGCAATGCGCAGGCTTTGTTGATGAGGTAAGTGTGTTCCATGTACTCTGTGATTCTCTGCAGGAAGCTCAGAGGCTCGTTGAAGGCGATGGGCATCGTGATCTTGGAGAGTTCCTGGGAAAAACCACACAGTGACCCTTACTAACCGAACAAGTTTGTAATCATCTGAGTTGATTTCAATCTCTCCAACCTCCTGATCACATGGCATCTAACAAATACTGTTTGAAGTGGAGACAATTCATATTACACAATCAGTTTTTGACATGGCAGTGACGTAATTTCAAACACTACTCTGACTCTGGTAACAAGGGCCCTAAAATAATGAGCAGCGACTGAATTTGATTTGTGTTAATTGTTATTTGATTTGTGTCTGGAAGTCTGCGGCTCCTTACCAGTCCGATGCATTTCTTCAGGATGCTCCACACACTGATAGTGTTTCTGGAGAACATGGCCGCCGGTAATGACGTCCTGAAAAACAGAAACAAAACAAAAAACAGGGATAATTTTAAATGAGTGATTTGTTGTATTTGTTATTGTCACACACATTTCAGCCACAAGAGGCAGTCTACACATCTACCCAATGTTCCTAATATGACTAAAAGCATTCATGTTTTTTCATGCAGTTTTTTTTGTTTTCTCATTTGACCGCAGCATAACAAAATATTGCGACATGGACAGAAGAAATGTGTTTCGACCCTGCCCCACACATTGAGCTGGTTTCAGGCAGAGGTAACCCACATACAAACAAACCCAGCAGGAGGAATGCGGGCAGGAATGCAGCAGTACCTGTGTTTCTTGATGCCATTCTCTTGTGGCACAGACCCATTGTTCTTCTGGCTGCTGCTGTCAAACACCAGCGCATCTTTGAAGCTGGCCTCCGATACGCCTTCATACGACTCGTCTGAATCCAGGCCTGTGGGAGAGAGAGTGTTACTCGAGGTCACAGCAGCTGTTCTGCGCAGAATACTTGCTCTTTCAACGAGTGCAATAAAAGGCAACACAGAAATGCATATTCAGAGAGAAACAAAGCTCTCTAAAGGTTTGCTTGCAACATTGGTCAAAGTCACGGATGGTGCAAAACATTTGCAAACTGTTTTGCATCAGGGACTTTGAGCCTGTGTGTGACAGGCAAATGTGATTGATTGCCTGGTACCTGTTTATACAGACTAACCTCTTCACTTACATTACAGTGTTGTCACTTCACAAACCCTAATGCTATGGTTTTTTTTAATTTATGGTCATGATTCTAAAATTCCACAATATAATACATGTCAATGTAATTCGGAAATCCCATGTAAACTGTCATGACGCAGCCATATGAAACTAAATAGTATTTCAGGGTTTTTCTAGAAAAAGAAAGTATGAGGGCAATACTGTGGCACTGATTTTGTATATAAGATATTTAAATTCTCGCAAACAAGACACTCGTATACAAGGAGGCGCTGCGGACTTAAACAACAATGCGATGTCGGAGCTCAGTAATAACAAAGCTGTCAATGCCGTCTGACACAAGTTTCATCATTTTGGAGTAATTCAAGTGTTTTTGAAGAACACAAATATAGTTTCTTGCATCACTTTAACATTTTACGAGGGAAAAGCAGCATTTTGGTACGCGCACACCGAAAATAAAGCAATAGTACACCTGCTGTGAGGGCATTGGGTTTACCAGTAAATGTCCATGGGAATACATGCAGGTGTCGACCTACACCTGGATGTCAGCCAGAAGATAAATGACTTGTGAATATTAATTGCTGCAGGGTGGAGTAGAGGTGAACTCAAGGTGGGGCCTTAGAAACCACTTAAAATAGAATAAGTTGTGTATTATCAATTATTAAACACGCCTACTCAGCTGTCAGTATTACGTCAAACGTACCAGGAGTGTACTCTTACTGAGGTACGGCATTTTAGATTGTGTTAAAGCCCTTTGTGTTACATTTCAGAGTATTAATGAGCAGCCTTTCACTACATGCAGGTGTGTCATTCATATTTGGTGCAAAATGTGTAAGCTAGAATTCAAAACATTAGATCTTACATCATAGTAGCTGAATAAGGGATCTGCAATTGTTGGAGTACATGTTTGCCAACTGAAGGTAATATATAACACAAGATTCATTGTAATTGTAGCACACTACTTTTTTTTTTACTTAGTACTTTTAAATGCATGTTATGTTACATGTGTAACATTAGGCTGTCTGTGGCTCTTTTTCTGCTGTAACAACGTACGTTTCACCTCTGAGGGACTAATAAAGGGATTCTGATTCTGACTAAAGAAAAATATATTGTGATGCACAAACCAGATCAGTACAAATCCTCCAGCCACAAGCTGAAAAAGCAGATGTTGCAATATCACCATGTGCTGCAAATCTTCATTGATTTAGAACATACAGAGAAATGTATCCCTATCCTTCCAGTCCTTGTAGCTCCCAGGAAGTGACCTAGATCATATCTGTTTAGTATTGCTTTCTAATACTTGGAATTGGTTGGATAATTCTTAAAGAGCTGATAGAAGTTAAGGATCAATATAGTCTGTGAACAAAAAATCACCAAGACTAGCATTTATATTGAAATTGAATACTAGTTAACATCTATTTACCAAAAGTAGAGGTGTAAAGAAGCTCTTTAAGGAAGTGGCAGATTTTTTCCGGTTGTGTATTTTCAAATTCTAGCGATCTCGAGCTGGTTTTCTCCAAAATTACCTACCCCACCTTTAACTGCTGTTAATTATAATGTTTTACTAAAACAGTACTATGTCCACAGGCAACAAAATCCATGTTGTTGTCCAAATGTCTTATTTCTCACATTGTTCTAATGACCGTACAACTTTAACTGACATCACCAGTGAGTATTTCTCCGAATGAGTGTTCCTCCAACTTTAGAGTATTAAAGCGTTTCCAAAAACAAGCGAAACACTTCAAAGTGTATCTCTCCAGAGTCTGGCGAGTCAGACCCCTGGAATGTAAGACAAGCTACGCCCCTCTCATAGTAAATAGTGAGGATGACACACAAGTGTATCCACAACGTCCTTGTGAGTCAAAGCAACTCCAAATAATAGATTAGCTAAATCAAATCTTTATAATGAGCTAATTCCTAGATATCAGACCCTTCATGGCATCCCATGCATGGAGACATGTCTAATCTTTTTACAGAAGCAGACATCTGAAACCAATGACTCCTTAATAAAAGTCAGGTTTCATTTAACTGCCTTTATGAAGGGTATCAGATGTAGAGCGTTCACTGCTGATCTTGGGATATTGATACCAACTGATATCCTTAAACCCAGAAAGAAGAGACGCACACTGAAATTAGTACTTATCTGGAAAACCCACACAAATTCTACTTCTTTATATTTTGTAAAGGTGACCACAACCACACAACCTCCCAGAATGCAAGCTGTTGCTGACCTTACCGATCATGACCGCAAGATAGCAGACCTCTGAATTATTGAAATAATCATCAGACCACAGCAGGTTAGGTTCCATCAGAGGGTATTATGCTTATTACGAGATAGCCTCTTGTAGCCAAATACATTTAGATCCTAGTTAACCTAAATGATACATAAATATTGGTTTCAGAAAATTACAAATGAAGAGAAGAAATCAAATCAACAATTTTGTGAAAAATCTGTTGAGACATCTGGCATCAATTGGGAACTTTCTATTTTCGGACAGACACAGAAAATCACTCTTTTATTTCAGAAAGATCTACAAAACAACTTTATCCATTAGAAACCAGATTTGGATACACTCCTACCTGTGACGGCGTCGTAGAACTCATCCTCATTGTTCATCTTCTAGAGTCAAAGCCGACCAGTGGATTAGGACAGACGTACGACTTCTAGAACATGTTCCTTTCCGTGGCGACCCCTCAGAGTTCCTCTGGAGGGACACCTGGCGATCAATGTCCCTCTGGCCTGTCAGCACGGCAACAGCACGATGTTCGCTCAATATCCAGGGGCTCAATTGGAGCAAATCTGCGGCTTGATTCAGAGACGTCGACAGCTGACTTCTGAGCTCAGGTTGGGTTTCTTTAGCGTTGTCGAGAGAAGCAGGATCTGTAGAGACAGAAAAACAATATAGGCCTTCAGTCTGGGTAAACAGAGAGTCGCTTCCTTCAAAGACTAGCCTGACTAATAAGAGAAAAACATGTTTTTGCAGAAACCAAGTATGTCTATGAAGCAGCAATGTGAAAAACATATTGTCAAAGCTAAACTGGAATTGTTCATACAACTCTGTAATCGTCCTGCAGAACTAAGCCTGATGACAACCCACAGAGAATATTATTCTGGATTGGTCCATGTCCGAGCAACAATACTGCGTTTCAGAGCTAGACAAATAATCTGCTTATATCAAAATGAGGTTTGGTTCAATTGAAACGAAAGAAATTGCCGTCACAAGCCCCATTATCCTGAGTTATATTTGACTGTACTTTTTCAGATGACGATAAAGGGTCATTTTCATCTATCCAGGCTACAAGATCAAAAGCAGCTTAGTCAGGCTGAGAGTTTGGTCCATCATGGCCCACTGAGTGCAAACAGAGAGTTTTCTGGAACAGTATTTACATAATTGGGACATCACCGTCACAGGCATTCAGGGCCTTTGTTACCTTCTGTTGGGTACATTGGCTCGGATCTACATTTTAAACTCAAGTTCATATTTAAAAACAGTTCCAAACAGCATAATCACACTTAACATGGAAATCAGGGAAGTAATGTCCAGTCTAAAATGACTATTAAGCAAGAAATGCGATAACAAGTTGTTTTAATAACAAGTTGATAACAGCTTGGACCAGCACTTTTTATTCTTCAATGTCTGCTTTTGACCTTTGTCTTTAGACATCCTGTTTAAGAGGTTTGTATCTATCCTCTTGGAGTTTCAGCCATTGATTGAACTGGCCTTAACAATGTACGTCATAGAGCTAAACTCAGAAATCATTCTTTACCTGTTGAATGTCAACGAGTAAAGGTGACAGGATGAAAGTCAGTAAAGGTGGCAACATATTCCATTTGAATCCCTCAACTCATTAAACAGGGTTTAGTGATGCTTCACTGGTCAGTAACCAAAATAGCTATTGGAAAGGAAATGCTCCATTGTTCTGCTTTATAAAAACTAATAATTAATATTGCTTACTCATTGTTTCGTATTTCTGTCCACTTATAAGCTTCACAGTTTCATAGAAACAATCCATGATGAAGCCAATTGAACCGTTTGTTTCAATCACCCCTTTGACCCCCATGATGTCAGCAATGCAAGAAAACCATCATAATGACACAGCCCGATTAGCAAATATTACAAATGTTGACTTACACTTGGACCCATTATTATTATTAGTAAGCTTTACAGTCACACTGCAGGGGCCTCTTCTCACATTACAGTTAAATCATTTTGTGTTTGAACATGAATATCGCAAACGTGTCAAGCATCACAAGTTAGCACAGTGAGCAGTAAAGTTATGTTCTTCTTCCCCTAAAAAGGTAAATATAATAATTAAAAAATATATAATATTACAATAGCAAAAAAAGGTTTGAACTGCAGTTCTCTCATCATGACATAACTTCATTTATTCATTTTTCACACAATGGCAAATAAAAAAAAGGGCATTTATGTTTCCCTACCAAACTAGGTTTCAACACTTATCGACCTGCAATAGTTGTTATATTAGGTCTGCTGAACAAGTTACAATAGTGTCCTTTCTCATTACAGCTTCTGAATTTCCAAAGTTAATGTTTACATTTTAGAGTATTGTGCTTTAAATATGTTTGCATGAATACGTTTGCAACCCTATAAAGAGGATGACAGAATGTCAAAGGGGAACTAGAGGATGTAACCAAGGAAACATTTTAGTTTTAATGGAAATGTTACTGATTATTGTTGAGCGATATTCCTTTCTTTATCTTTAGTTGTACTGTCTTTTGGTTCCTCCAACTCTAGTCAAGACCAATCATCAATATTGATCTGTACATTTCAGCTCTTGTTGGTTTCAAACTATAAGCAAGAAATGATACACAGCCATGGAAAAACTGTTCATTGAAAAACTGTTCATTGTTCCTAATTTAATGTAATGTAATTTAGATAAGATCACTTGAAGGCCTTTTACACCTATAAATATCTTTATAATTAATCATCTATGCTGTTTCTGGATTCTTCAACAAACTCTTGACGTACCTGCGGTGAAATGAGGTAGTCCTTTTTGAAGGTGAAACGCTGAATCTTGGGGAAAATAGTGCCTGTACTCAATTTTCCTTCTTCTTCCTTCAACTTTTCGACACAGTGGCAGGGTTTTCTACCTCTGCCTGTGACTCAGTAGGTTACGCCTTCAGCACACAATTGAACTTTGGCCTCAGAATCCACGATGGATAAGGTGGACAGCATGAATTACATGTTTGGTATAACTGTTCGAACAGCTAATTTAACGTCCAAACTTTAATCTATGTGTTGTAATTGATTGGCTCCATTTAATCTAAAATGATGTTTTAAAATAAGACAAAACATTTACATAATAAAATGTGTTACTCCTATGGTCTCATAATCCCATAATGCAGGGCAGCGGGGTATCTTCACTCCAGATTGGTGGAAAAAAGTCAATTGGAGTGTCTCAAATGTATCTCCCTAGTACGAGGATACAAAGCGACTTTCCCAATACTTCCTGCTTCGAAGTGGCCAGATTATGTACCAAAACATGACCAAGCCTACAATAGTGATAACCCTTATCGCACATACTTCATCAGAGCTTCAGTACTCTGTGTTCTTCCCATGAACTGCAAACATTACAAGAATATCCAGACAACCAGATTTCCATGCAACAATTATTCACCACTTATTAACAGGAAAAAAGTGCCTAATTTTCTGCTCCAAACATTATGCAGTTATTCTGTGGAGAGTTTGACATTAACAACGTTGTATCATATCAGGGTAAGGTATTTAAAAGACCCAAGAAGAGCAATCATATGTGTGTGAAGTCCATACTGGAAACCTTGAAAATCTTCTTACGGTCTTTATAAATGTCAAAAAAAATTAAAAACATAGCATCTGACATGGCAAGTGCCTTCTTGTACTTGTACTGCAGATAAAGCAAACATGGCTAAACATGTGATTTGCATGAGCTTATTATTTTCTTATCACGCATACAGTATACAATCGTATAGGTGATGAACTGTATCATCCATTCAACCCAAGAATAATGAGGCTTTATTGAACCTTTCTTATCATTGTTTGAAAGCTAAAACAGGCAGGATGAACATCTGTCCAGCTGCCTTTCCCCAGTTAAACTCCACCCTGAGATGGGACTGGGTTACAGGCTATGGTGATCTGGGGCTGTTGTAAATTATGTAGTAATTATCATTGCATCAAAATGCACAGAATTGACTTTATTTGTCCTTGGTTGTAAAGCGCTACTTACTAACTACAATTCACAGATTATTTTAGACGGAATTGATCCAGCTGTGATTGATCCGACTGTATGACAGATATCTTACACATTCATCTCATAACACACTGCTTCCAGTTATGAGCCAAAAACACGCCTGGGAGTCACCACACAAATCTTATTTTCTATTAGGCAACAGGAAGCATCAGGATGCAGACAATGTCCTAAGTCCCTGCAGTCAACAACACCGACTCAAACTCCAGACTCTTAGTTCACAACCTTCAGAAGCAGACAGAAAATTCCTCTTCATTATGCGGCCACACTTAAGAAAGCGTATGACAACCCTCAGACTGAACTTGACCTTTCTCAGATGTGTAAAAACCAACAAAAGAAACTGAATCTAAGAACCCGTACAGAGCGTGGCTTGGCTAAGATCTTCACTTCAATTCATCTTATTTCTGTAGAGGAAACACTTCTTAGAATTAAAACATTCAGATAGAATCAAAACCCATTTTGCGCCAAAACAAACTGCTGACTACAACCTGACCAAGTTAAGAAAGTTCATCTTTGCTGGTTTTACCAGAAATATCAAGTTCATATAAGACAGTGAATAAAACAAAATGTTTTTTAAAGAGAATGATTTCCAAAAGTATTGTTGCTTAAAACTATGTTGCCCAATCACAATTGCAAACAGACTCTAAACCTCATTGGGTCTTAAAATGATCACACATGATCTTAGGGATCAACCCATCAAATAAAAAAGAAAAGAAAGACAACCACATGAAACAGAGGGTTGGAAGACCCCCTGATTTCAAAATTCTAACGTCCAAATATTTAGAAAAAGTTTCCAATCATATTCAACAAAGACAGTATTTACAATAATACTGTTAACTAGTTACTGGATGTCAAACTAATTGAATTACATATAATCTACCAAATTCTACTGACCCCCTGGGCATCACCATTTCATGCTGCCTTTTCATGTGATACCAATGCTTGTTAATTTAGCAACCACGCTGTTACATTTTAAACAGGCAAACAACCTTCATTCCAAGCCCTAAAGACAAACCTACCGATGTGACCGTTTCATTCATAAGTCGTCTGTAAAGTTATTAGCTTAGCAACGTCCGTCCTCCGAGGGCTGACAAAACATCCAAAGCTGTAGAGACAAAAAGAGAGGACCAAGACAGACTGGGAGAAAGAAATGGAGACGAGAGCTGTTGCCAAGCGAAACAGAGCTCAGCGCTTAGCAATGATACAGCACACACACCTCTTTATTTCTTTTCACACACACCTACCTCAATAGGGGACACACCTCAGCACTGCAGACCGTGAAATACATACCACAGGTCAGACACACAACCTTTGACTAAATTCTATTGTAATAAAATCGTTTTTTAGAGGTGCTCTTAACTCACTAAACATTTTGTTCTAATGCAGTTGTTTTGTGAAAGTGATTACAATCTCCCATGTAGATGCTAAGATAGATACATTTCTTTCTTTTGCCTTTGTTTTTCAGTTCTTATCGTGGCCAGCAGCCTTTCAGAACTTTCCCACACTACAACACTGTTGGAGTTTCGGTACAAATTCTGTCAGGTTGTGTCCATGATTACAAACATTTTCCC
Source organism: Notothenia rossii (assembly GCF_949606895.1). Lineage (NCBI taxonomy): Eukaryota > Metazoa > Chordata > Actinopteri > Perciformes > Nototheniidae > Notothenia > Notothenia rossii. The sequence goes on from NC_136902.1 coordinate 27,444,770, forward strand.
ACCCAAACAACAAGGAAACAACCCCTAAAAAGGAAGGAAACCAAAAACGTCCACACTGTATCACAGCTATGTCTGTATGTCTTATTCTTTATGAGCTGCTTCTTTAAAACATCCTCTACTACTGTACTGTATATCATGATGCATCAATGCTCCCTTAGGAAGGTACAACTGAATCACAAGACCATTAACACGAAAGAGATCAAGCGTCAATAACCACAAACAACTTTTTATTACTAGAGTACGACCGCAGGAAATCATTTGACCTCAATGACAAGAGTAACCTTGGAGTATATCCACTGACAGGGGCACATTTGAAGTGCTAACGTCAACACGATGTGTCCCGGGCTGCAGAGGGAGGACTTGCATCGCTGGCTACATTAACGGCTGCTCAGCAGAATGGGAAACATACAGCAGCATTAATATGCTGTACCGAATCAGCTTAAAGCACACGCTGGTGCAGCTGGGAACATGAAATTAGGAAGTGTGAGGAGACTAAAAAACGAATAAGAAGCAGGCTGCATTTCTTAACACAAGTTGAAGATTGTTAAGTGGGAAGAAAATCTCTTATCCTATCATTCCCCCCCTTACATCTCTGGTTCTGGAGGGTTAGTCCCCTAAAGACAGTAAGAGAGGGGCTGGAGCCTTTGATGATCAGCCCAAGAAGTCATTTGTTTTTACATTTAGATGGATTTGGGTATTAATGCAACCAGAACTGCTGAAGAAATGAAAAAAGTAAATTCAAAGTAGAAAGAAAAGTAATGACTTCAAGGATTTAAGTACTGTGCCATGAAAACAAAAGAAATATTTATGGCCTATAAAGATAAGAAAAATAAATATTAGCCAGAAAATACATAATTAAGATAAATGCCATAAAGGCACTAAGATAATAAGAATAGTCCACAGGTATCCCTTAAAACAAAGTTAATCATTGACACTTTCAGTAAATATTAACACAATTATATTTTTGGTAAATCATCGACAGTGATGTGGAATTATTGACTCATATTGCAGCCGTTAAAACCAAGAAAAGATAGCTTATGCAATGCAAGACGATATCGCGTGTCATATCACAATATCAATACATGTTCAATATATTGCTCAGCCCTAAGAACATTTAAATAATAGCTCAAGATTCAAGCCTAAAGTATGTTTGTAAGGGTATCTCCATTACCTCTGTTTTACTGGAGAACTAGCAGTAATCCCTGTGCAGAGATACTTAGTGTCTCTGCTTCAGACTGAGGTGAAGAGTTTGACCTCTTCATGTTCCTCCTGCTCGATCACAGTGTAATCCCTCTAGGAACAAAACACTGTCTCCTTCGGAGCAGGATGCTGAGCACACAGTCTCTCACACACAGTCTCTCACACACAGAAATGCAGAAATGTGAGTCAGCACAGTAAAACCTGCTAGGATGAGTCTTACTTTCACACAGGTTTAAAGATAGAAATCCTGCTCAGCATCTTTCTCCTATGGGTCCACCCTTCAATGCTAACAAAGCGACACTCCTCCTGACTGAATGAATTTAACGCAAGTTGTGATCAACATTCTTTGTTAGCGTGGAACTGGATGATCTGGTTTAGCTAGACTTTTGCTGTGGTATCTTGTTGTTCTGGTGGTCCTGTTTATCACAGATGATGAGAAAGTAGGGATGGATTTATAATATATTTTTGGATTTAACATGTTGAATGCTTTAGCACCTCTTAATAAATCATTTCCAGACTCTGAAGAGGTACAGGCTTTATATCTAGCAAATTGTGTTTATAGACTTTTAGTCTTTTTCTGCAGCCGTGTAACTTTTGCAAACAACAAAATACTTTGCAGCCTTTTTACCGAGCTGCGCCTAAACTTTCTAAATAACGAATGAACAAGAAGAAAAAAAATCAAACGCCCAAAGTCACACTTGTTGCATTCTATGCAATTTACATCATGCAGTGAAAAATAATGAAATGAAACGTCTGCATGTATTGTTTTGTGTTCATTTGTTGTAACATTGTTCATGTTTCCTTCTTGGCCAGGTCGCTCTTGAAAAGAGATTTTAATCTCAATGAGACTGGTTAAATAAAGGATATATACAGTATATATATACAGTGGGGCAAAAAAGTAATTTAGAAAGCCACCAATTGTGCAAGTTCTCCCACTTAAAAAGATGAGAGAGGCCTGTAATTTTCATCCTAGGTATACCTCAACTATGAGAGACAAAATGAGAAGAAAGAAATCCAGAAAATCACATTGTCTGATTTTTAAAGAATTTATTTGCAAATTATGGTGGAAAATAAGTATTTGGTCACCTACAAACAAATAAGATTTCTGGCTCTCACAGACCTGTAACTTCTTCTTTAAGAGCCTCCTCTGTCCTCCACTTGTTAACTGTATTAATGGCACCTGTTTGAACTCGTTATCAGTATAAAAGACACCTGTCCACAACCTCAAACAGTCACACTCCAAACTCCACTATGGCCAAGACCAAAGAGCTGTCAAAGGACAGCAGAAACAAAATTGTAGACCTGCACCAGGCTGGGAAGACTGAATCTGCAATAGGTAAGCAGCTTGGTGTGAAGAAATCAACTGTGGGAGCAATTATTAGAAAATGGAAGACATACAAGACCACTGATAATCTCCCTCGATCTGGGGCTCCACGCAAGATCTCACCCCGTGGGGTCAAAATGATCACAAGAACAGTGGGCAAAAATCCCAGAACCACACGGGGGGACCTAGTCAATGACCTGCAGAGAGCTGGGACCAAAGTAACAAAGGCTACCATCAGTAACACACTACTCACATCCTGCAGTGCCAGACGTGTCCCCCTGCTTAAGCCAGTACATGTCCAGGCCCGTCTGAAGTTTGCTAGAGAGCATTTAGATGATCCAGAAGAGGATTGGGAGAATGTCATATGGTCAGATGAAACCAAAATAGAACTTTTTGGTAAAAACTCAACTAGACGTGTTTGGAGGAGAAAGAATGCTGAGTTGCATCCAAAGAACACCATACCTACTGTGAAACATGGGGGTGGAAACATCATGCTTTGGGGCTGTTTTTCTGCAAAGGGACCAGGACGACTTATCCGTATAAAGGAAAGAATGAATGGGGCCATGTATCGTGAGATTTTGAGTGACAACCTCCTTCCATCAGCAAGGGCATTGAAGATGAAACGTGGCTGGGTCTTTCAGCATGACAATGATCCCAAACACACCGCCCGGGCAACGAAGGAGTGGCTTCGTAAGAAGCATTTCAAGGTCCTGGAGTGGCCTAGCCAGTCTCCAGATCTCAAACCCATAGAAAATCTTTAGAGGGAGTTGAAAGTCCGTGTTGCCCAGCGACAGCCCCAAAACATCACTGCTCTAGAGGAGTTCTGCATGGAGGAATGGGCCAAAATACCAGCAACAGTGTGTGAAAACCTTGTGAAGACTTACAGAAAACGTTTGACCTCTGTCATTGCCAACAAAGGGTATATAACAAATTATTGAGATGAACTTTTGTTATTGACCAAATACTTATTTTCTACCATAATTTGCAAATAAATTCTTTAAAAACAAGAAAATGTGATTTTCTGGTTTTTTTTTCTTCTCATTTTGTCTCTCATAGTTGAGGTATACATAGGATGAAAATTACAGGCCTCTCTCATCTTTTTAAGTGGGAGAACTTGCACAATTGGTGGCTGACTAAATACTTTTTTGCCCCACTATATATATATATATATATATATATATATATATATATAAACATACAAAATGTGTCAAATATTTTTGGGAAATGACTTTACTATATAAAAGATTGCTGATGCAATGGTGTCTCTGTAGCAGGGTGTTTGTCCCTGATTACCAGCATGCACTCACAATGACCGTGAGTCAGAAAACACGCACAACAAAACAATACAATGCTGTGTATGAGACAGTCTCCTGATTGGCTAGCCGTTACCCTGCTCTCTCATAAATGATACATACAGTACTGTTTCCCTGTTGCCAGGATGGTTGCCTTGACTAAGGTAAGCTACAACTTTGCCAGAACCCCATGCGGCAACACATGGTAGATATAAGAGGCACGGAAACAAAAGGAAGCCCAATATTGTTAGTGCCTTTTGTATTCAATTATAGTGACACATTGTAGCTTAACATCCCACTCTTCCTTTAAGAACCAGGAACAAAGATAACATCTAAAAACTACAACTACCGTGCCATCAAAGTTAAACGGTTCCACTGGTGTAACATCTGCTTTGGTGCATTTTAGTCTTGCAATCACTGCATTATTCTTCTCAACTGTGCTGACATTTTGGTTTTAGGACACAAGTCTTTCCTGTTCTTTAAAATGTAACCGTAGCACACAAAATGCATGTTGCATCATTTATAAAAAGGTATTCAAGTAATTAACATTTAAATAGCACCCCAATACATTAGCTAACAACACATCTCTTTTCTCTTCTTTCCCTCTCTCTCTCTTCTGTTTTGCGTAAACTGTGATGCTCCACTTACAAATGGAGCCCATCACCATAGCAACTAGTTAAGGAGGTAATTAAGACACCTTTGGGAGGGAGACGAAAAACAATATGACAACAGCCGTTATTCCTCAGAGAACGGCCTGGAGTCTTGTGTAATGTAGCAATACATTCAGCAGGTGTCTGCCTTCAGGATCATGTTGTTAAGTTCCAATTCTCTTTGAAAAGTGTGATTTCTTCAGGACAGGAAAACATTTAAAAACATAATTAGATCTTTGAATCTTATTGGAATTCTAATTGATGTTACTTATAAAATAGTTTTAATCATGCAAAACATAACTTTTCAAGCATAGCACACTCAACATATTGTTTGATTATTTATCTTCTCTTGATAAATCAGAAAAAGTAACTGCCTATTCCTTTAAGTGTCACAATATTTCAGTATCATTTCCTCAGCCACTACAAACACTGTGTCTGCATTTCAGTCAGTTATTGTAACACAAGGTTCCCAAATGGTAGACAAAATATTTGAGTATACTAAACAACCGGATGCTGGTATGCATCTGAACATACCAGAACCAGTGTCAAGTGTAAGCACTGTATGTTAGTTACTATATTCAGATGTTTCTCTGTACTGGCTATGAAAACAAATATACCTCTGGGACAATAAATGTAATCTTTCCCGGCATCATTCCCATCACAAGACATTTGATGCAGCAAACAATGTATGCCTCTGAGGGTTGTGTCTCACAAACAGCCTGCTGTGTGAGGCTTGTGTCAATGACCTGTAGTACACTGACATGTATACCTAGTTTGTCTAGTGTCTCATGTGAGTTGGATGTTCATGGAGGGAGTGGGAAGAAAAACAGGCAGAGGAACATTCCCAATGTTTGCTGAGGCGGTTAGCCTGATAGGAGAAGAATTCAACCTACGCCTTGCCAGAGATAAGAGCTGATGGTGACCCTTATACTAATCTTTCTCACACAATGTTTCACACACTGTTCTTCTTTCTTTATTATAGCTTTATTCGTCTCCACGTACATTTCACCTTGGGCAGATCTGACGCACGACTATCATACTACGTAACTTAACTAGCACAGCTTCCTAATACATTTAGGAAGAGCCCGATGACTAACAGCAGTTACAAATCCATATTTCACTCAACTGTCATCCTTTGTGTTTTTAATTATAATCCACATTACCATTGCAACAACGTGGGACTGGCTACAGAAGTGCCGAGGAGAACCCATCACTTATGCTACGCTACCGTGAAGTGTTTGCTTGCTAACATTAGCACTTAGAGTCTAGCAGTTGTCTTAGCTTGACAACTCTGAACTTTATTAACCTCAGCTAACAGTTTTAAGCGAGAATACGGTAATTAAACAGGTATAGGGGGTGTTGCTTCTCAATAACAACACACACCGAGCTGACAGCTCCAACTCTGACAGGACGTCAGGAAGCTTTTTGACAGCTAACATTAACGTTAGCGGGCGGGCTAAAATAAAATAAGGTGGCTAGCACGTAGCAACCTTTCTTATACACAAAATGCAAAAAGTATGGCCTAGAAAAACAACAGGAGAACAAAGCCAGAGCAGCAAAATGTCTGTCTTCTTACCTGTGTGCGCAGAGTGAATGTTTTGACAAGTCCAGGGATGTGAGCAAGAATTTAGTGAAGCCTTGACACAGAGGCGGAAGTGCCTGACACAGGGGGGCGTGGTTCGATAAATGCCAGACCTGCCGTAGCCAATCAGGTTTAAGGCATGGATGTATAATAAGAAGGCCCAATCCCAAACCACTCCCTCGACCCTACCCCTCCGTGACGGAGTGAACTCCGTCTATAGCCACACTCGCAACTCAACGAGGCTCCCTCCTGTCAGATGGAGGGAGTAAATACTAGTGATGGCAAAATGAAGCTTTGAATGAAGCGTCGAACCACTTGGACAATTGTGTCGGAAATAGGTTCATTTCTCGAAGCTTCAGTTACAGCGACTTCTCCTGGCGAAGTGCAAGGCTGCAATGGGTTTAACGCATCTTTGCCTTGAAAAATATTCGATACACACACACACACTAAGACTGAATATCATGTTCTATTTGCAATTAAAGATTGATAATAGTGTGTATTGGGTTATTGAGAAGAGACTCGAGAGTGCTTGACATTTATTTGGGCGGAGAGGGCCTTTTATCAGTTATTAAAATTAAAAGTTGAAGTATTGCGAGCTTTGAACCAGCTGCGCGGAGGATATCGCCGCATCCTAGCCGCCGGCTCTATCCACTGGGCTATCAATTCCTTAGACCAGGGTTCCCCAATTATATTTAGCAAACGGCCAATTTTTTTCAAGCATGACAAGCTAAGGGCCAAAATGCTATGTGTCACTAAAAGTTGTTTTACACTATGTGCAGATGTTACCTCTATTATAATTGTTGTAGTAGTGGCAGTAGTAATTAAACAAACCCTGTGTTGAGAGTAAAGGAAAAATGCATCCTTGAAACAAAATGAGACCGAAATCAAACATTTATTAACAATAATAATAAATAAATGCTTTAACAAATACAAATGATTTTGCTGTGGTCTGATGGGGCATAACAATAAAACAAAAATAAAAAACAACAGAGTGAACTCTGATCAAATAGTCAGACAGGTCCACATCCAATTCAGCAAACACTGTAACACACACACACACACACACACACACACACACACACACACACACACACACACACACACACACACACACACACACACACACACACACACACACACACACACACACACACACACACACACACACACACACACACACACACACACACACACACACACACACACACACACACACACACACACACACACACACACACACACACACACACACACACTGGGAAAGACAGGAAGACAGAGAGAGAGTTTCAGTTAGTTACTTTTATAATGTCGTACCAAATTCACCACATTATCAGTTTTAACATTTTTAAATATGTGTACCAAATAATATCAGGCTGTAAATAACAAATAGCATTGTTTTTTTTTAACTTTATTTTTAATATATTATTTTAATGTTGTATTCAATTTAACCAGTTTGTGGGCTGTTGTTAAAAGCCCTGCATTATCCAAGGTTTTTTATCTATCATATTAATAATTTGTTTTTAATTACGCTGCGTAGCATTTTATTTAGGAAATGAATGTACATATAAAATATAACTATAAAATGGTTATTTTTGTCTTAATAATTATTATACCACAATAGAATTGACAAATTGCAAAAATAAATTGATGTTGTTCACTCACCAATCAGTGAGAGAAGTGAGAGCGGCGGGATGAGGCAACCTGTCTGATGTTGGGCTTGTATTCTGTTGTGGCAATCCTGAGGCACTGTCCAAGATGTGCACTGGAGAGTCTGTTCCTGTCCTGGCTTTTGATAGCATTCATTGAAGAAAATCCTGATTCACAGATGTATGTTGAGGGGAACATTGTGAGTAGGAACATAGCAATAGCTCTGGTGTTTTTGAAACGAGTTTGGGGAACCATGTTGATCCAAAAGTCACACACTGGTGCATCCTTGTGTTGAGCTTTCAGCAACTCAGAGCTTCCCATCTCTAAGACCTCCATCTGAAGAGCTCCCTCTTCTATGGAAGGCACCAGCCTTTTGGCCTCTCCAGTCCACTGCCCGTCTGCTGACACAGAGAACGGCTGTCTGAGGAAGAGGAGGATGTCACGTGAGATTTTAGGGGAGCTTTCAAATCGCTCCTTGAAGTTTTCTGCCAGTTTTGACACAAAATCCTTCATTACTGGATCTTCCGGCATTTCATTCTTCTCGCGGTGCTCACGCAGACGTGGAAAGTGCAGCTTCCTCCCATGAATATCTCTCTCCAAAGGGTGCAGCTTTGACCGAAAAGCTTCAACCGCCTCGTACATCTCAGCAACAGTGTGGTTCTTGCCTTGCAGCTGCAGGTTAAGGTGATTTAGATGAGACATGATGTCACACAAAAAATGAACATCTGCTATCACCTTGGTGTCAGTTAAAAAGCTCAAAAACTCATGGGCTTTTTGGCCCTGCAGGCTTGATAAGAACGACACCAGTTCATCACGCAGGTCGCACACCCTCTCCAACACACGGCCCTTGCTCAGCCAGCGAACATCGTTGTGTAGTAAGAGATCCTTGTGTTCAGAGGACATTTCCTCTAGCAACGATCTAAAAAGGCGATGCTGCAGACTAGAGCTCTCACGCACAAAGTTAACCAGTCTCGTCACAGTATCCATCGTTTCTTTCATTTTTCCACACAGTTTTGCGCACAACACTGATTTGTGAATGATGCAGTGAAATGTCAGAAGCGCCGGGTTAACGGCGGAAAGCCTGCTTACCAAGCCTTTGTGCTTTCCAACCATCGACGGAGCCCCGTCGGTTACAACAGAGACGATTTGACTCACATTCAAACCATTCTTTTCGAAGAACTGTGTCAGCTCGTGGAAGATTATTTCCCCGGTTGTGTGCCCGGGCAGAGTAAGCAAACACAGCAGCTCTTCCCGGAATATCTTCCCATCAAAAAATCGTACGAACACAGACAGCTGTTCCATGTCGGTTCGGTCACAGGAGGAGTCTATGGCTAAGGATATAGCCTCTGTTTTCTTCAAATCCATGAGTAGACTGGAAAAACACTCCTCCGCTAAAACCTCTACTCTTCTGGTTGCCGTGTTAGCCGACAGCGGCACCTGCTTTAATAGCTCTACAACCTTTTTTTGTTGTTTTTCATCATGATTTAAAACTTCATGAGCCATGTCTATCGCACACCGTTTAATTAACTCAGCATCAGCAAACGGCTTCTTGGCTCTAGCAAGCGTCCAAGAGACGTGCAATGAGGCAGCTGTTGCGCTCTCTTGTGCCGATGTTGTTTTCGACATTGTGGAAACAGAGTGCTTGTATGATGCAAGCAAACCTGCTATCTTTTGTGTGCGCTGGTCGGATTTCTCTGGATAGTTAGCATTAAAACTGGCAGCATGAATAGAGGTGAAGTGCCGCTTCAGGTTGTCTGATTTGATTACAGCTACATTCTGCATGCAAATCAAACAAGTCGGTTTAGCATTGACGTGGTCCGGTAAAAAAAAACAATACTTCTCAGTCCAGTCAGTTTTGAACTGACGGTTCTCCTGGTCTACCTTCCTCTTCTTTGCGAATTCCATCCTGGGTTTGAGTTATCCACGGCCCGTTAGTGTCATGTTGGTCAATCGCTGGGTTGGGATGACAGGCGGCTAGCTGGCGAGCTATTGTTTATATGTGTTTGCCGCTATTCCAGGTGGTGACGAGTAAGTCAAGCGCGCGAAGCACGTCTTGCATATGCACGCGATAAGGTCATGGGTCAGGTTTACGAGTGTCGACGGAGGTCAAAATAAAGCGAAACCGCGGACATTTTATTTTATGTTTTTATGTTATAACAAGTGAATGCCAGTAGATCAGCGCGGGCCATGCTATTGCCTCTCGCGGGCCGGATCTGGCCCGCGGGCCGCTAATTGGGGTTGGCTGCCTTAGACCATCGAAGTGTTTTTACATTACTCATTGTCTTTTTGTTCACAACTTCTCCACATTTCGAAGTGTTTCACGAGCCAGAACGACCTATTTATCTTCCTGGCTTACTCTATAATGATCCAATTCAAATACAATGCCAACAACAACTCAACAGCAACAATGCAAACTACGACAACAACCCACACATTGCGCATTGTTTAGAGTGGTTATAAAGTGTTGAAGCGCTCAAATGTGAAACTGTTTCAACCTGTCACCTGTCAGAATCGAGACGAGGCAGTGCATTGAATCACCTGATTGGACGGCGAACCAGTGAGTTGATTCATTCAGGAAATGAAGCAGTTGCTGGTTCGGACGTCACATGTCACGTGATTTGAAGCAGTTGCTGCTTCGGACGTCACATGTCACGTGATTTGAAGCAAGCTTCGAAGCACTGCTTCTATGGAATAGGAAGTCCAGGGTTGAAGCTCCGTTCGAAGCTTCAGTGTCAAACTGCCATCACTAGTAAATACAGCAGCAAGCTTTGGGACGGCCTCCCCTCTCTAGGGCAGAAACAGGAAATGCCGTAACTGTATGTAACAACGGATTCAAATCAGCATCTCTTGGAATAAAAAATTTAAATTAATAACTAAAATAAAACTCCAAACATCTTTCATTGTGTTTTTTTGTAAAGCTCTTTTAGTTTTAAACCTGATGTTTATAAGCTTCTTAGTTTTTGCAACAGTCTGTAAATATACACAACTTTATAATAAAATGCACACATTTACCTTTTTCTAGACTAAACACGTATGATCCTAAGTTAAAACATATGAGGCTATCATGAGGTTATTATCATCGTAGTTAATCAGTGGATTTTTGCTGGAACTACTTGTTAACAGCTTGTTTCCTGAAACACACAGCGTGACTCCGGTCAGGTAGAGACTGGTCTCAAGTCAGCACCGCTGCAGACTCGCTGTTTGAGGGCTTGACAACCCACTCCCCCTCCACACCGCTCCGCACTCGTTGGGTTGGAACAGCCCTTAATAGACAAGTTTACGCGACAAACCACGGGTAGCGCCATAACCCTACACAAATGCACTTCATTTCCGCCGGAAGTCTTTTGCACAGCGTCTGTCGGTGTAAACCGGTGTAAACAGTCAGACGGGCACTGGTGTAAACACAGCGATTTCGATGCTAACAGTGATGCTAGCTTGGGAACACGATTCTACTTCTTTGACTGGAGATGGCGTTACTCTCCCCCACCCGAATTCAGTGCAAAACTGGGAGGATAACATGACGACGTGGCCCAGCATAACGTACAGCAAAATTTGCTCCTACTTCGTTCAATCCATGGCAATACAGTTGCCAACAGTTGTCTGTTGTTTACATAATGCACAATTTACATGATCTCTTTATGCTGTGCAATATATCATATGTGCCTGTACTGTTTGAGTGAAAATAAAGTTTGATGTAATTTAATTTCATTATTGCACTGTTATTGCATTATTGCATTTCATATGTTCCTTAGAGTGCTACAATTTCTTTTAACACAGTTCATCATTCATATTAAGCTCATACTGTACATAAATAACACTGAATTAATTAATTGTTTAGAGGAAACTAAAGAAATGGCTTCAACAAGAAAGATCACATGTTTAATCCTAACAGGTATTACAAATTAAAATATAAAAGCAGCCCACACAATTACATCAGTATGAAAATATTCATATATAATATTAAAAAATACAATGCATGCAGTATTTGTTGTGTTTATCTGTATTTAATGAACAACATGGCTGGGTGCTGGGTGCTGGTTTGTGGTCGTAGCACTCTCTATCTAACCACTCGTTCAGGTGCTTTCTCGAGTGATTGCAACCAACTACCGCACACGTAGTTCCCGAACCACTTTTCTTCATGTTGTAATTGTTATATCCTCTTTGTCTCTGCGATATCAGTGCTTTGTCGGCACAACGGAGCTAGCTAGCAAAACAAACCCAGTCCGCCAAAACGGAAGTGCATTGCATCGAAGGGAGGAGTTCAGGATGTAGAGCGGAAACGGCTCAATAACTTGTGTATATGGCGGACCCTCCGCGTGAACGCGCAAACGGAGGGGTAGGGTGTAGGGGTAGGGTGTAGGGGGCGGTTTGGGAATGGGCCGAAGTTTAAGGCAGGAAACCCTTGCTGTTGGAGATTTGGAGGATGTTTAAAACCAACCTCGTCTCCGCGTGTCGTTTGATAATCTGGGTAAATTCGTAAAAAGGAAGGGATTAAGAAACACCAGAATGCAAGTGAAACAATAATCTTGTTTTAATGATACAAGGTAACAATACAAATACAAAGGAATCACGAAGCACTCTGCAGAGTACTCCGGGCTCAGGTTCTACCACGTGTGAGACAGGTCTCAGGAACGGCCGGTCAAAAACAAGAGCGCGAACCAAAGGAAAACACAGGCTTTCATACTAAAACACAGGAGGAGGTGTGTGCGTGCTTTCCCCCAGAGGTCATCTTATTGGGAGAGACCAACACATGGCCTGTCGCCCCCAATCAGTGCGACACAGCAGAAGAAACCCGGAAACCAAAAGTCTCTTTTAGTTTGACGAAAACACCTTTTGGTGTCTGTTACGAACCTGATCTTATTTCACATCTTGCAGCCCGCACACACACATCCCCTTTTATGGCCCTTTGTCCCTGAGTCCATCTTCCCCCCTTCAGGTTACCACACACAAGTTAAAAGTATGTTTTAAGATATAGTTGTTATAGTTGGCTAAATATACGTAATACATGTAAATCACTTTCAAATCAATAATAACGAAGAACACATTACCTATGCTCTTAAGCAGTATTAGAGATGCTTTTCAAATAGTCAAACTTCACACAGGCCTAATATAGAGAACACACTCATTTGTCCTACAGCCCTTCCATTTGTTTGAGCTATTGTTCACATCTTTACTTCAAATAAAAGGTTTCACATTGTATATTTCCAGCTTCCTTTACACATACTGTTATTATTAATACAAAGTAACTAACCACACACATCTATTTAAAACAAGTAGATTTCCCTGATAATTGACATGCTGAAAATCTTAGGAAGAATGTCGCCTCCCCCAGCTCTCTCGTCCCTATCATAAAAGCTGCTTCCATTTCATATAGAGTAATAAAACATGTTTAAGCTAATTTCTCCACAATGTTTGTAGCCATTTAGTACCCGCACATGAAAGAATAAAAACAGAGGTATAGTTGAACAGTAATCATGCAGCACATATATTTACTGCAATGAAAACACACACATTTGCCCTAAGCATGTGTAACGCACCCGCTTCTTTTATGAGGGAAACATTCCAGAGTTTTGGAGCTATCCCCAAATTAGGATGTCCCCTGCTTGCATCCCTCTCTAAACACAAAGACTTCACCTCAATATATTGGGGAGGGAAAATATACTTTGTCCCTTCAAATTTAACACACATGAATATATATAAGGTGACATTAAAATGAATATACCAGATTTAACTTTCCTGCCATAACACGTTACTTTAATACTTCAAATAATTCAAATAATCCTTCATTGTCCAATAACAATGCACGTTGATTGGCCAGTTATGGTCAAACTACTTAGTGCATAATGTGAACTATACATGATGTTTAAAATGTTTATTTTATACGACTTATGTATGTTTAATAAAAAGCATAACATCATTAGGTGTCAAAACAGGATAAATTAGAAATGTTTTGTTGATAATGTTCCATTATGATTAATTATTGAATCAAACACCTATTTGTAAACTTTGATCTTAATAATATTTCAAACTATTTGGTGATATTGGTGGGCAAAAATCCAGCCATTTGAGTTCTGTAACCTAGCCTTGGGGATCACTAGACACCACACCTTAATGGTTTCCCATTTCATACTGTCCTCATTATCTCTTATGTAGATTAACTGATCATGATGAGAATAACTGGAATCCTTGTATGTGCGCAGGGTGGTTTTGTGGATGTTTCATACAGTTGACTATGACAGTGATGGTGATAATACCAAAAAAATAGTGTTGATCTGTAGATTGTTAAAACATTTGGAGAAAGTGGTTCATATTAGAGTTTTGCATATTAATATCCTAATCTAGTCTTTTACTGGGCACCTAAATAGATCAAAAGATAATGTTTTATTATGTTTTTTTGAGAGAAAAGTCTAGCATTTACCAATTTTTTACTTCGCACACAATATGTTACTTTATAGTTCTACAGTATAACATGTAGCACTTAGTTGGTGGGTATTTCAAGTCCTATGAGACATCAGCTTGTCCCGTTTGTTTTTATCTCTCTCATGAATTATGTATCCTGTCAGTCATTGATATGTGTGATACAGCTGACTGCCAACTTGGAGACAAACACAGGCACTAACAAGAATTGGGCATATGGTCTACATTGAGATTGTATTGCAGACACTCTTGGTCTTTCCGCGGCCACGTTCTCCAGTTTATAAGTTAGGATATAAGTCTGAAATATCTTAATTTGTCTTCAGGGAGATTCCTGTATGAATAAATATCCCTTTTTGTTTGTCAACCCGTCTTTTATAATGCATTAATTGGATATTTCCTGTAAATTGCATATTATTTTTATTTCTAATAGGCAACTGTGAACCTGTACATCCCGTCGAACAACTCCTTGCAAATTCTTCCTTTCATTTTCCTTCCTTCAACAATTGTACATATTTACATTTTCCAATTGTACTTTTTGTATATTTTTATTCAGTTTTTTATATATGTTCTAGTTATGTTTCTTGTCTATGCACTAAAACACCAAATACATTTCCTTGCAACCCACATTGCAATTGCCCGGAATAAGCTTTTAATCAGTTTCATCACGCTTTTTAATTTTCTGTTCTCACTCACTCAAAGCTTTTTTCTAAGAAGAGTCATTTGACACACAATAAAAAAGTCATTCCTGGTCTGTTTGTCATTAACAAACTGGGTATTCTAGCTGTTTGCTTTGTTAGATCAGTGGTGGTCATCCTGACTCTACAACAACAGGCATCAAAGTCTAAGGACAAAGTACAAAATTCTGCTTGCTTTTAAAACTCTGGCTGCACACAGAAAAGCAGATTTTTTTTAATAATGATTTGCTGTTGTTGGCCGAATCAGCCAGACAAGCAGTGTATCTATTTTCCCATCATTACATAACAACCATGATGGTGTGATGAGAGGAAAAGAAAGGGGATCAGAGGATCGGATGATAAAAAGCAGGAGAGGAGGAGGGAACAGTGGCGCAGAGGAAAAAAATGTTCTCTATTCAGGCTCACAGTGGGACACAGAGGCCTGCTTGTACACAGCAACCCACACACAAAGACACAGTCATGTACTGCACATACAGATGCTCACATAAGCATGCATAATACACAAACGTGAACACAAATAACATTTGTTGAAAATATTCTGCCGGCCAAACACAGAGACTCAGAATAATTACTACTATTGTTAACATGATGACATATGGGAGTTAGACGAAAAGAGATGTGAATGACTCACTCATTATGAATGTTTGAAACGTTCAAAAAGATCATTCCTTATAATGGAAAAAAAGCATTCATTTTGAAGGGAAAGCAGCTGGTTAAATATTTGTGTTTCTCTTTCTTTCAACATCAATCTCTGCAACAGATGAATCATTTGAATATTTTACTTCCTGGTTGCTGTGCTTGCCAAATTGCCTCCAAATATAAAGACACTTTTTATTTTTGTATGTCTTTATTGTAGACACACTTACAATTATGTCAAAACAGAAAAGAGACAATGGAACAAAGAGAACATAACAATCCCAGGGCATATGGTTAAAGTAACATATGTTTAAAAAAAACAAGGAGACTTGAAAAAAGAACAAAGACATTAATAATATGAATTGAACCGAAAAATGTGTTAAATTGTAGATGAACTCAAAGTACTTCCTTAATTAGATACTGTTAAGATGAAATGGTGAAAACATGACTTTGTGTGTTTGACATTTTCGCCAGTAAAAATGATTGAAATTGACATCCTGCTGAACTTGTTTTTTGTTTTTAAAGTAATGAAGCAATTCCTTTACCCCCAGCCCAACTTTAAATATTGGGGCTTAGTGTCATAATAAACCTAAAATGTGTATTGATGGGTTTGTTGCAACCTTTGCTTCCTCCTATGTCGGCTCACCACTAGATGGAGGTAGAACATAGAGACACTTTGCTCTCAAATGGTCTCCGCCCCCCTGTCCTTCAATCTGGAGGATAACTGATATTTTATTTGTTGATTTTATTTGTTGATGTCCTGTAAAAGCTGGCCCTATCATTCTTAAATAAAGTGGTTGTGATGCTATGTCACTTAAGACTTCCAATAGACTCATGCTGAGAAGCATGTCGTTATTCAAACGCATGCACACGTTATCCAAAATATTGTGAGGTATACAATTATTAAACCACAATGGTAATAAAGTTTAGTGTTAACATATAATTATATTTTACATCTACAAAAGGGATCAATCATGCGACTTCCACAAAATGATGTGCAAATGTACATTGCATTTACATGACCACGTCTGCAGATGGCTATAAATAAGTGAAAGATATAACAAGTAAACTGGTATTCAGGACTTTGAAGTCATGTTTATAATGACACACTTAATAGGTTAATTGCATCTACGTAATTGGATTTTCAGTAAATTAAGTTTTCTGACAATGTAATATGATTAATATTTTACTATAGCTAAGCATCGATATGAAACAGCACCCCCAGAGTTTCATGGGTTTGTAGTGCCTTGCTTAAGGACACCTCAACATGGCAGAGGCTTTGACCCTCAACCACACTTGATTACATTTGAATTAGTTGAGATGAAATCCAGAACAGACAGCCAACCTGCTTTAAGCCAATCTGAACTTTAAATCCAATAATGAGGCTTTTTAAAGCCAAGATATTCATCATATTCACATTTGCACTCAATGTATTATCTTAAATGATGATAAGGGTTCACTCACTCAAACACACATTGCACAATTCGAGGTGCCCCAGGCGAGATCCAGAAGTGTCAGCAGGGGGTCTGTGATTTGATATCATTTGAAGGCCATCTACTGAACCCAGCAGGGAGGGAGCTCTCAGGAGAAGTGTGATTCTAGATCAATCTGGCCACGAGACTCACTTTACTCACAGGAGACAAAGCTTCCCCTTCTGACTCTTGCAGGGATTCAAAATAATCAGTAAAGCTGACAACACCGCTGCAGAACCCCTTCAACACCCAGACGTGCGGGCAAAAATGCATATTAATAAAACATGTGCAACTGATAAGAAATTAAGAAATGTTCGGGCTAAAAATGATTGCCGGCCCTGCAAGTGTTTGAATTATGTGTGTGAGTGCTTAAAGAATTTGACGAACATTGAGGAAACATTTAAAGGAACAGTTTAATAACATTTGGGAAATAAGCTCATTTAATGTCTTGACATGAGTTAGATAAAAAGATTGATGTTGCCCTGTAAGCAAACCCTAGCATCAAAACTGGGAACAGGAGATAAAATGCTAGCCTGGCTAATTCAACGAAATAATAATAAAACATTTATAAAAATTGAAAAGATTATTCCAGCAAACCTACAGTAATGTTTCATCCTCTTATAGTTATTCCTGCTTGGCATCCTTTTTAATTTACTTTCCGATTTAATGACATCAATTATATAATATATTTAAAAAATCTAGTTTCAGAAAATAATTGCAAGCAGCACCTATGGTTCTCATAAATATAAGGTGCAAAATAACTAAATGGAGAGCAGAAATAGAAATAATGTATCTGTCGCCTCTTGTCAGCAGGCAGTAGCACTGCTGATTCATACTATTGGAGTGTCTTCATAACCAGCAACACACACCCACTGCTTTCCAATTACTGTACTGAAGATAACTCGCAAGGACAGCGGGTTTCTATTATCGTCTTTTTTTTCCTCTCAGCAATGCAGACTTGAAACCAGGCACTCTAATACCCACCTTGGATTGGACAGGAATCAAAGGTCAGGGTAATCAGGGTGTTTTTTCACTGATAATTAGTAAAATATGTTCATTGTTAACGAGTATTTACTGTTGGATGGCTGGGTTTCCTCCCTCCAGTTATCCTGAGGCCTGAATGAAAGCAGGGTGGTGTGAAGCGTCATGGTAACAGTGTGGCGTCCGTCCATCACCTTGTTTACACATCTGAGAGGCTGAACTGGTTGTTTCATTGACTTGCAAGAAATAGGCAAGTTATGTACATTTAGATATCAGTCATCAAAAAACCCTTGTTGCAAACCAATGCAAGTTTATAAATTAAGATTAATATACAATAAATAATTGAATTGTTTAACCCAGAAACCACGTTTGGCAGATTTACCCATCATGTCAGAGCCAGATAAAAATGACTGGCAGATGATTGGTTGATTGGCTCTCAGTCTGCAAAGTCGGCCTGTAGCCTGCCTTGTTACCGACAAAGATATAATGCACATGGATTCTGAGAGCAGTCAAACTGTCCTTGAAACATTTTGAAAAGTTTTCTCCTCATACATGTCAAAAAGTAGGTCTACATTTTGCTTTGTGGCCAATCTACATCCTGACAAGCAGAGCAGTAGAGATACATGTAATTAGGTGAGAACGGAGAATGAAGTAGCTTCATATTTTGTTGTACTTACACTCTCACACATAGGCTACCTAAGTTAATCATTGCCTACTTTTTCTAGAAACGCATTAATCCCCAGAGTACAGCCGATAACCGCTGTGAAGTTAGTTTTAGGTTGGATTTTGGACAAAAATTGACTTGCTCTTCCTGCTTTGTTTCAACAACTAATTTTAAATTAAATTCATATAAAAATAAAGCTAAACAAAAAATATTTTACTATTAAGCTAATGCTAGGTAAGCATGTATACAACCTCATGAAAGCTCTCAGCTAATGCTAGCATGATACTCAGAACATATTTTACTATTAAGCTAATGCTAGGTTAGCATATTTAAAACCACATGTATGCCCTCAGCTAATGCTAGCATAACAGCTGGCGGATATGAGCTGCTAAGATTAGCATAAGATATGATCTTTGCCTACTGATAGCTGCACATAAACATTAACAACCCTGATAGGATTCAGTAGCCTAAAACAAAGAATTGCATGTACTGATGTGTGTCTAAAAAGCAAGTGGTGTCCCTTTCCAAAGAGTTACCACCAAGGAGCAAACTGCCTTAACATTGCAGGGATGGTTGCAATACTGCACTTCTGATACAGGTATTTGAATTCCTTATACATTTTATACACTATATTTTTTTGTATAGGGTTATTAGTGTAGGACTGGCTGTTAGTATAGCACTTTGGTATCTGCTTAATTATTTAATGAATGCTTTTTACCACCTCCTTATAACAACGGATGGCCTGTTCATTAATGATTAAAATTGAAATCTCTGTTTAACATGATCCTTGATAAGGGTACAATTTGAGCACATTATAATGCAGAGAAGGGCAATAAAATAGGAAAATGTTAAAGGTAACCCTTGTTCTATGACCATAATGGCAAAAATAACCAGTGTTGTCTTTATGAGACCTGCATTATGCTCATTATAGCCTACAATCACATTATTTGTGTGTATTGTAAACATGATGAGTATTAAACCAGACCCTCTTTACTGGTTCATTATAAATCCCTGAGTTGTAAAATGTATTCTAACTGCTCTAATTCTGTGTTTGCCATTGTTGGGTTACTGCTTATAAATCATTCACGTAGTGGGATTCTGCCACCGCAGACTGTATCGACATCTTCATTGGTTCTGTGATGACAATTAAATCTCATTATTGTCACGGTTTCACAAACAACTTCAACATAGAGAAGAACTAAGTGAGTTCATAAATGAAGAGATGCTGCTACTGTATTGCCGTTGGAAGTTATACTAAGATGTAATTGTGTGTAGGAATGTATATATGCAGTCCTTTAGAAGAGAACAGCATCTGGGGAAGAGGAACATGAATATGGTTATTATTAGAAATGGGGAATATATGGAAGAGGCGGAAGTCCCACTCTACATTTTTAGCTTTAATAATGAAAGAAACCATCTGTTAATAGCTGGAGATGACATAATGTCCCTGTCACTTGTGGAGAATACTTCAGAAACATATTTTTACCCATTAACTTAATGTTTCCTGCTTGCTCTTTAAATGAACAATTATGTATAAGGGAATGTAGTTGAGTGACATTTTGGGAAGAGTATGATCAGGTACATACTTCAAGACTTCACTACATAAAGCGGAATAATAGAGGGATGCAGCAATGTAGTTTTTTTGAGTCCTCGACAAAAAAAGATTTATTTTGTAGACTTTGGATTATTACAGAAAAAAAACATCTGTTTATGATACGCATTTTGTTCAGCAAGATAACAAAAACACCACTTTTATGTTTTTTTGAAGGTTTAATGCAGCTTTGAAAATAAAAAGCTCACAAAACAGTGAAGTGAATTTAACGCTGCCAACACTAAGCTAAAGACTGACTGTTAATGTAATTAAATGTCCGTGACAATCTATCTAGCCTCATTAAGCCACTTGTAAGTAACCACCTTTAACTTGATCTTCCTTAACTCATCTTACATAAAAAACACTTTAAGAAAAGGTAATGCTCTAACATGCTGATTTACAGTTTTTGGACTCATTGCAGCAGCACTATAAAAATTTGATAATCTATTTGTTTCACACATACAGTAGAACATTTAAGGCTTTTACTAGAATTTCTCAAACTATTAAATAAAAAACTATGGCATTTGATACAAACATTCATGGTCCCCAGAGGATGAATCCATGAAATATCCGTAAGACTGACATTTAAGGATTTCAGTGAAATGCATTTTATTTGCATCATCAAGTGAAAACTACCAGAGTACCACCAGGTCAATATTTCAATTTGTCTAATACTTTTAATACATGTATTTCTACATACCTTCTTAACGTTAGGACGCTACCATTGTTATTGTAGTGTATTCTTCTACCTGTATCAAATTAACACACAGTCACACACACTCATCTATCCTCACGCACACGTAACTCGAGACTTACTGTAATGTGTTACCATGTGCAAATGATGAATCCCACAAGGATGTCAATTAATCATGATGGGAATGGTGTTCAGACATACTGCAGACACATTAGGATATCCTCGTGTTTTAAAGAATAAGCGCATTCGGTTGGATTTTTGCTGAAGATATGTAATTATATTTACAGTAACTACCAAATTAAAAATATTCTTACTTGTACTGATTCAATTCAACATGTTCTATAAAATAGATACATTTTTGGGTGGTTTGTTTAAATTTATTGTTGTGCTATTAAGACTCTACTTATCCCTTACACATATCTTTCCAGGTAAAGATGTTTAAGAGATTCCTTTTCCTTGAATAACATTTGAATATTTGTTCTGTGTGTATGGGTGTAGAGTACAACAGAATGCATCAATGGCAAAACATACCATCATAGCTTTGGTTTTAAAGCAGTGCATAGTAAGCAATGATGAACCCTGCTCCTCATGCATCTCTCAGAGCAATATTATTTTTATTTTCCTGTTCGTCTGCCCTTCTAATATCCTGCAAGGTAAGGGTGGCGACAGAGAGCTGCAGAAACTAGATTCTCCCTCTCTCTCCTCCAGGGCTACATCCCGTTATCTGGGCGGAGAAAGAGGGAGAGGGGGTAGACCATCCACCACACTGCCTCTCTGTTTTCACAAACACTCCTCTAAACAGGAACCGGCTGGCTAGTTTATGTCATCCGGACAGATATCCTGACGTGGGGGGGAAGATCTATCAGAACAAAGCGGAAATATTTACAAGTCTACTACTACACACAGTGGAAACCGGGATTTTATGTTGCGTTTCTGCAGTTTTTGGACTACGCTTCCTGCTTCTTCGCCTTGTTGCACTACAGGAGCTCTGAGCTCTCATTGTGGACGGAGCGAGGATCCCCTCCTTTTGTGTGCTCTGCAGTTGTTTATTCAAACTCCAACTTCTGCCTCCCGTTTCCGCAAAATAGGAGGTTTCGTTTCAATTTTGTTTTTACTTGTTTCGGCCTAAACGGAATGAATGACAAAAACAAAGGAAGTTGATGTCCATACCTCTCCGGCTGACCTCGTCTTCGCCTCGGCCAAGGAACGGAGGCTCCATCTCCGGCAGAAGATGGAAAGTGGAGGCGGGGCGGAGGGCTCGGACAGCGGGCAAACTCAGCACGCGGTGCCCGGGCAGCAGCAGCCAACCCACCGGCCTGAAACCGCGGAGCTCTCTGCGGCGGTGTCCGCTCAGCCTTCAGGCAAGAAGAAAAAGATAAACCGGGCTCCCTCCCCGGCCAGACCGAAGGATGTACCCGGTTGGTCGCTAACCAAGATTCGCGGAGGGATTGGGACCCCGACTCTGAGTGTCAAGCCGGGAGGCATTCACCTGGGCAGCCGCATTTCCAGGCGCAGCCCCGTGGGAAGTCTCGCTGGAAAGGAAGGTAAAGCGGATAAGAGCAAACCGGCGGGCAAATCCTCCTCAGCCTCGTCTAAAACGGCCAACACAGTGAAAAGCACCGGGGGTCGGCGTAAGGTTTCGGACGCCAGCACAGGCTCCGACGATTTATCTAAGGACTCCGGCTGTGCCACCGGGAAGCTCTCCCCGACCGATAGTAGCTCCGAGCTCTCGGATTGCGCCTCCGAGGAAAATAAGCTCTCAGCGGACGCTGTGAGTAGCGACACCGAGTCGAGGAGCAGCCGAGGCGGGGGGCTAGACGGAGACAAGCCGGTCAGGGATGGCGTGTTGGCAGAAAGAGCTAGCCAACATGCCACTGCCAGGACCACCTGCTTCTCCTCGGAGAGAGACTACAAGGACCGGCTCTCCCTGGCCGTGGAGACAGGGGAAGGGAGCATATCCCCAGGCGAGGAGCGCTCGGTCACCTCGTTTGACAGCAGGGTGCCCCCCAGCACATCCCTGGCTTTCTCAGACCTCACAGAGGAGTTTATGGACGGCATGCATGAGGAGTTTGTACGGGAAATAGAAGAACTGAGATCTGAGAATGATTACCTCAAGGTAAGTCCAATATATTCGACTAAGTGTCAACTATGATGGTGACTAAATGTCCCATGGGTTTTTCAAATGACAAACATAAACAAAAGGCCTAACCGGCCTATTTGAGTTCAGTTTGATCACTATGATTTGCTTCCTAGAGTGTAGAAATGCCTTTGGACTCCATCCAATGCTACTCCACTACAGGGATGATGATGTTATGATTAGAGAGCATGCAACCCCACAGACACATGAAACACATGAGCAAAACATGCAGCCTTGCAGCCTCAACATGGCATGTATCAGATGGAATATCAACACATGCAATTTCTAAGATATGTAAACAAGTAAAATATGTGTGGATGTAGTATTTTGCAGGTAGTGCCTTTTCAACATACTTTGCCAGTCATTGTTGTCAGCTCACATGATGGAGGAAAGGACTCGGTAAATTTACCCATCAGCCTTGGGGTTGCTAGCTGCAGCCTGCAGGAAAATCTGTCATGCTGCTAATTTAACAAGGTGTTATATTTGCATTTGTATAACAGGGAGATAATAACTATCCTGTGATTGTCTAGTTTCAGGGTTGTTTCCATCCTGAGAAGAGTAAAATACTCTGGGAAACATGCATTTTGGCCTCCAAATGTCTGTTTTGAATGTTTTTTTTAACATGAAACAGTTACAATAATTTGTCGAGGAACATATTTTTGTCAAATTGAAAAACCCCAATGCTTCAGCAACCAGCCCAACCCTACATCATCGCTACCCTCAGTGGGATGGCATGTCATCAGGTTTTGTTACTAAAGGCATCTCTCAGCTCCCACAGGTCCACATGCAGTGGAATGTAATATGAATCCACCAGCAAGCCAATAAGGGGGATTGATTGAAGATTGATTGAAGGATCAATTATATTAGCATGTCTCTAAGCACTAACTGGCAGGTACCAGACAAGCCAATAATTGTCAGAGATTGATTGTGGAGGGTGATTGATCAACAGCACTCTCCTCATCAGGAGGACCACCTCTTCTTTTCTCAGGGAGCGCTGCAACAGTGTTGGAGAATCCTGATTCTTGCTCTAAACAGCAGTAAAAGGTTTTTTATTAATTTGTATGGTGATGTAGATGCATTTACTTAATTTCAACCACACCTGCTGCTCTTGTAAAACACAAGCAAGGTTGTCTTAATGAAATACACTTGAAATATTCTAAAAATGCAATGACACAGGTTGATTATCATGACATATTCCACTATAGGCTTACTTTTTGTGATCCTAGCCAGCGTAATAATCAGGATAAATGCTTTATATTATCTATACATGATAAGTGTTGATTAGTTTGCCATACATCAAACAAAAAACTTCAACATTCCCTGGTTCCATCTTCTCAAATGGTAGCATTTGCTGCAAACCAATGCTAATCAAAAAGCTATGATTTTGGAATGCTGTTGGGGAACAGCTAAAATCAAATCAAGTTGTATTTATATAGCACATTTGATGAGCAATTTTAATACGTTTTTCACTTTTTTGTATATCTTCATACAGAGATAATCATTAGTCGTTGCCCTAAATGATTACAAGTTTGCTAGCATAAAGTATTTTCAGCTGTTAGTGATATTCAAAGTGCTGCAAAGATAAGACAGATGCATCATCATCTGTGCACATTTTCTGCTGCCTGATTATATAGGACAGCATGAAACAGATCTACCTTATTGGACCACCCCAAAGCCTCATGGGAGGCGGTGGGGTGAGTGTTTGTGTCTGTAGCTTCAGCTGTGAGGAACACCTGGTTAGTAATCAGACGATGAAAACAACAAGCTCTTATGGTGTCGGCTTCCTCTCAATATCTCACTGATTGTTTTTGTTGGGATAACACTATTCCCTACCCATCATTTTTTTCAGGCATATTAGAATTGAATGTCTGTTTATCTTTCACTATATCTTCATGTAGTGCATATTATGATGCATTAGGCGCTTTCACACCGGAGTACCTTTCCCCGTACTTTTCCCTTTTAGTTCCGATAGTTCCTGGGATTTTGCGTTCACATCAAAAAGAGAACTTAGTTCATGAGAACTTTTCACCCCCTTTTCAGTTCCTGATAGAGAGCAGGTACTTTTCTGGGGAGAAAAAAGTTCAAAATTCGGATTGACTGGGCGAATTGCAAACCCCGCCCCGTAAAACTCTGAAAAGTTTTGTGAAGCCGCCCTTTTATTTGCTGGCATTAGCATTATTAGCATTAGCCCAGCACACCAACAGAGAGAGACTAACTTATGGCAACACAAAAGGTGTTGAGGAGATGTCGGCGTTCTGGCGATTTACTCGGAAGGCTTCAGAAGCTGCTGGTAGTCCCAGAAGCTTCTACTGAAGCCAGTCCCCAACTCCTGGGACTTCCGGCCGGGAACTTCAGGTGGCAGTATACGCCGTGAAGTGGTTTGCAGCCTGCCAGTAAACCCAAAGCAGAAGAAGAAGAAGTGACGTCAGCGGCTTCATTTGCGTAATCTTCCCTCAGGGAACTTATTCCGTTGTGAACGCGATATGTACTTAGTTCCATGGGGGTACTAAGTGCAAGCACTAAGTGCTGGGCACTAAGTAAGGCAAAGTACTTGGTGTGAATGCGGCTATAGTAGCAGTGTATGTGTATGTGCGTGTGGGGAGTGTTGCAGTAGAAAATTCCACTGTAGTGCCCGGTATCTTAAAGTGGACCTATCATGCTATATTTGAATAATATATTGTAGGACCATACCTATATAAGGCATATTTATACTTTTTATTTTTCAAAATACCAAACAGATCATGCATTTTAGCCATTCCTCATTTTGCTCAATTTAACACTGTCTTTGCATGGGCTGATTCTGTGAGAACAGCACCATCTACAGGCCTGGCATATGTACTACAGCGTCTCCAGCGCTTTCGAACGGCAATGTCCGTGGCTGTCTCCTCCTGATTGGTGGAGTTGGCCCAATAGCCGTAGCGCCACTTTTGTGACGTCATAGAAGTGTTCAAATCTGGATCAGTCTGTATCAGATCCGTTGCAGCCCCTTTTTAAGAGATTTGGGTAAGGAGGAAAATAGAAAGGGTTTTGTTTTCTGACACTTGGTGATTTCCCTGGAACACCGGGGACACATATTCATGTATATAAGACGTACAAAAGTGCATTTTGCATGATAGGTCACCTTTAATGGGAAACCCTACATGTTTGAGCACCCTCTATGAAACGTCAAGCTACCCCACAGCACCCACAAAAGAAAATCTCTGGCACCGCCACTGGCCGCGGCACATGACGGTTTTGTGTGCCCTCCCATGAAAATCATATGCCCTCTGTAGATTTGTTCTGGCGCCGGGTCTGGAACTAAGTGCTGGGAACTAAGTGCTGGGAACTAAGTGCTAGGAACTAAGTACGGCAAAGTACTTGGTGTGAAAGTTGCTATTGACTCTTTCTTGTTTCCCATTTGGTCGGTTATTGGGAGATCAACAGCTGTTGGAATCTTTGTAATTATGAATTAATATTCCGGGTATTAGAGATCATGGTTGTCAACAATAGGGCTGCAACTAGCAATTATCTATATTCATAATAGGGATGCCAGAAACTGACCATGATCAAATTCGAAAATCGGACAGCCCTGGCGAATATTAATCGATTATTCGCCTGCGCTGCTGGCTTCCTCCAAGTTTACAGTAAAACAAACTGGTGGTGTGACCAATGACCATTTACAATCATTAATACTATTATTAGCATTAGTCTATATTTTGGTTGAAACTAAGCCAGCAAAAAAAGAAAAACATAAATAATAATAAAAATATATATAAATAAAATTGAATTTTAAAAATAATTTTCGATTATGGAGACTGTAATAAATATTGGAAAAATCGAATAATCGCTTGCATCCCTAATTCATAACTAATTGATCTGTTATTTTCTAGACTCATCTTGTGCTCCATATAGTGTCAGGAAATTGTGAAAGGTTCAGGGTCCGTCTAATAGCCAAGTTATTCCCTTTTTAATATGATACAAAACTTGAAAAGCAACACATCTCCACATATAAGATGTTAAAAACTTCTTTTTCTGACACTTTTGTTTTAAAAACGACTCAATTATTAATAAACAAATAGTTTGCAAATATTTTTCTGATGGCTGATTGGCTACAGTTAACATTGAAATATTCCAGCTACATTACCTGCAACAATAACTACCGTACTTCCTCACCTACTTCCTACTTTTGTCACACAACAACAGCAGTTTGACTGATTGTCTGTCGTTCCTATCATCCACACCTTGTAGAAGTATCTCACTCTCACCAGGAACCCCGACAGTGAATCTAATTACCATCTGAGTCCACATGCGAACAACATGAAGCTACTAACTGCCGGCCTCATGTTACAACTTCACAGGCAGGCCCACAAAGATGAGCCTTTCAAATCTAATTTTGAGGAATGTCTCTCCTGTGACCACAATTTAAGATAATTGTTAAGCATCTGTGCAGGCTAATGACTGCTATGACTGTTGAAATTCAATAATTAAAATATTTGAATGAAAAAGAGTTGCCATGGTAGTTCAGGTTATATTTTAACTACATAATATACTATGATTAAATTAAAAGTTCATATGCCTGGCAATTGAATCTCCTGTATTTCTCAGAATCTGGAATTATTTGTAATGTAGGAGAATTTATGGCAAATTTATTTCTCTGATGTTATAAAAACGCTCGATCTTTTGAAGATTTTACATTTGACAGACAGACACATGATGGAAGCTTTTATGTATCTTGTGTCATGCTTTCTTAAGTAGTAGCACTGCAGCTAACGATTATATTAATGTTGATTATTTAGTATTTAATTGTTTGATCAATAAGAAAATAGTGAAAAAGGATGACCAGTGTTTTCCAAAGCCCAAAATGACATCTAAAACTAAATACATTCAGTTTACTGTTGTGAAGAAAAAAACATATTCACAATGATGAAGCTTGAATCAGATCATCTTAACTTTTTTTTCTTTAAAAATCACAAATTAATTGATTATCAACGTTGTGTGTTAATCAATATAATAATTGTGAACTAATCACTGAATCCTATGAACTTTATTTAGTGCTTTCAGTGTCACTGCATGGTCAAAACAAACCAAGCCAAACCCTAAATATGAAGCTACAGCCTGCAGCCGGTTAGCTTAGCCCAAATACTGGAAACAGAGGGAAACAGCTATGTTTCTTTGTCAAGGTAACAAAACACAAACATATGTCGCCTTTCGCCAGTTAGATAAACCGTTTTCACAGCAGATGTGCTGAGCTCTGATATCTGACATTGACCTGCCTGGCTCACTCTCATCTGATTGGGATTCAATCTCCTGACTGGTTTCTTATTCACATGACACACACCATCTTCCCTGTTTTCCTTCAGTTAGCTGCGTAAAACAGGTCAGTGGACCACCTCTCTCTCTCGTAGTCTCTCGCCGCATTAACGTGTGATTCCCTCGTTCCGTGTCCTCACTTTCTCGCTCTCTGCTGTCGTGTTTTATCTCCCTTCTTGTCTGCATTTCTTTCACGCTCTGTTTTTCCCATCTCAGTTTTTTTTTCTGTATTCTCATTTTCGTTTCTTGAAATACCTTGCATGTCATATTCTTCCTTTCTTTCTTTCATTCTCCTCCTGCCATTCCTCTCCTATCCTGCCATTTCCTTTCCTTTATTGTCATTTCCTTCCTTCCCTACCTCTCTGATCTATTTTGATCTTTCTTTTCCTTGACATTTCTTTCTCTCTTTTTACTTTCCCCATTTTTCTGTCCTTTCCTTTTATATCACCTTTCCTTCTTTACTTTCTTCTCCGCCCCCTCTCTTCTCCGTGTTGCAGATATGAAGTGGTCAGTCCTGCAGATTGCTCCTTGCTGCAGTCCATTTTAGCTCCATCAACAAATATCTTTCACAAGATTTTGCACACCCACACACACAAACTCAGAGAAGCACTCCCTTTGCTGCATGCTAATCCACAAACGTAACCTTAATTATTAACATGCTTACGAATCCTACTCACAAAATAGTTTATACTGTAGTAGCAGCAGAGCCGACCCACTCACACACTCTCTAGCTGTCTTATCCACGCATAAACACACTTACATCCCCAGAGCTCCTTATTGCTACAGTCAGAGCTTTGCAGAGGTTGACCCACATTCTTCACTGTAGAATATTTTGACAGCACTACTACTACTACTACTTCTACTCTTACTACTACTACTACTACTACTACTACTACTACTACTACTACTACTGTTATATTCGCTTGTACCCCTTTTACCTATATTAGTTACACATCACACATAGTGTTTTGCAGTACACTCTCACAGTTGCATAACACCTACTCATGCTTTCCCATAATGCGCAATACTTTTTTTGGTGGGGTGTGGCTCATATCAGTACACTGACATGCTAAAACAAGGGCTGCACCTTGAATATGAATCAAAGGAATGATGCAATTTATGCTGTCGGGCTGAAATCAATGATTTATCTGTAGAATATCTAGAAAAGTGTTAGAAAAAAACACTACAGTAGGGCTGAACGATTAATCGATTTTAAATCGCGATTTTAAATGATGCGATTATCAAATCGCAAAGCCTGCGATTTTTTTTTAACAATTATTTTTTCTTTTCTTTTTTTTTTCTTTCTTGTGTGTCAGTCATCCACACCAATCAGAAGTGATGTGCTCCACATGTACCAGCCATTGTTAACCAATCAGACAACCCTGTCTCCTAAAAATTACGTTCCCACAGAACTAAACTGCATTCTCAATTACGTTTAGCAAGAAACGTATTTTCTCCCACGTTACGTTCGTTATGAACGTATCTCAAACACGTTTATTTTCTACATATCTTCTAGAAACATATTTTCTCCCACGTTACGTTTCTTATGAACGTATCTTAAATACGTTTATTTTCTACATATCTTTGCCATTTATTGTCTTGCTTATAATAATGATAAGTCATTTATAAATATCATTTTAGAGCACACATTTGAAATCAGTAGGCGAGGCTGTAATTTCGCCAGCTGTTACTCTCATGAGCGAGGCAGAACATAATAGTTTTAACATGCCAAAAAGCTGCTCTCGTTTATAGCACCTCAAACATTAAAACAAATCCAGAGTTACGTGTTTCTGTACTTCCTCTAAGAAGAAAGGACAGTAAAAGAGGAGCTCTGTGGCTTCAGGCTTGATCGCTGTTGAAATGACAGCGTTGGTTTCCCCAGAAGTGGGCGGGGCTGTAAAGTGACGTAGATTTTACTCTCATCTATTATTCAAAACCATTCTATTTATTCTAACGTAAATTACATGCCAGTGTTTGATCTTTTTATTTATTTGTTTTTATTTTAAATCGTATAATGTCTGACTTTTTTTCCCGTCTGTGAGGAAAAGAAATGGGGCTTTCAAAATACTGAAATCTGTATTTTTGAAAATCTTTTTTTCCTTCTAATTTGTTATTCTTTTCTAAATAACACACTGTTATTTACTCAACAATAACACACAATTATCTTTGTTTTTATTTATTCGTTTAATTCTATAATCTTGGGCTTTCTAGCATGCTTTAGCCGTAAATAAAGTCACCGGAAACAGACGTAGGCCTATAAGGGACATTTCGAGCGATACAAACCACAAACCCACTGAACAGATTACCCAAGATCCTCAGCTTGAAGCTCGTTGATTGGATGTTTTAGCCGCAATGCATGTTGGGATATGATGTTAATGCGATATGATATCCGAAAACATTTAAAAAAAAAAAAAAAAAACTTTATTCCTAGTGTTCTTTCTTTTCTCTTTGGAAGTCATCATATGGCAGCATTGTAATACACGGTTCGGCTGCATTAAATATTACACATCTGCTGTAGTTCTTTATTTATAGAGCCCTGATGAGAAGACTTCTGGACAAACAGGAGAACTGCTGCCAAAACTGAATATGTGACGTGGATCATAAAAATATCAACAATTAAACAACATCTTGCATTTATTTTCACAAAATACGTCTCCTTGCAATATCAACAGTAATTCGGCTGACTTTTATATTTGATCCAATTGGTAGATTGGTTATATTTACACCATAATGGTGCACAGCTGATAAAAAAGGACTTGTCGTTTTTAAAGATATTACTGATTTTCTTTGAATATAAGAATGTAAATACTGAGTTGAGAGAATAGTCAGGGGATTTGGGTGATGGGAGACACATCTATGGAATCACAATTTCAATAGCTTACCATTAAATGACGGATATGCCTTTCTGTCTGTGATGTTTTACCAATCAGATATTAATGTGTAGAAGCAAAACATGAGAGATAGTATAGCAATATCCTGTAAAATTATGTAAAAACATGAATACAACTACACATCTTAAGATGTTATACATACATAAGTGTCCTACACTAATACAAAGTTATTATTAGTATGCTGTGTGTACCTTGTGTGCACCGCCTAGTGGTTAAAGCGCGTTATTGAATTATTTTTGTTGAATAATGTTATTTTTGTTGAATAATATTATTTTATGAAAAAAATATTAAGAGTACATGCTTTCATAGGGGGAAAGTAGAAGGTCAATTATAGAAATATAGAATATAAAAAATCAAGAAGATACTGTAAGTGATCTTTACAATAAAACAGTTTAGTGCTGGATGTATAAAGATATTAATAGGAGGATGTGCAAAACAGACAAACTAATGAACCTTTATTAACACATTAAGAATACTTTAGGTTAGGGATGCACGATATTGTTTTTTTGAAACCGATACAGATAACTTCCTGCCTCTCAAGACCGATACCGATACCGATAACCGATAATAATATAATATATATATATATATATATACATATATATATTCATTTAATATATATATATATATGTATATATTATATTATTATCGGTTAAAAACAATGAATGAACAATTGGCGCCATAATTTCTATGATGAAGTTAGAGATCGTTTTAGCCCTGGGGTCGTCTCTGGCAAACTTCTTGCCTTTTTCAAAAGCCTCGTCGATAGGTAAAAGCCCCGGTGCCTTTGCAGCTGGCTTTGGATTCGCCACTAGTTTAGCAGCGCAGGCGTCTTCGTACGATTTTAACACACCATCGTAGCGATGGCGATGTTTCAGGTGACTAATCAGGTTGGAAGTATTATAGCTCGTTGCCTTTTTCCCTCCTCGTGGAAATTCTGCATTGCATTTGTTAATACAAATAGCAAGCGAACTATCTAACTCTGAAACTTTGAAATAGTCCAATACTACCGACGACATGTTTGTTTACTGTCTTGGCTTCACGGCCGCACACCATTTACGTCACAGCCAGGCATGAGTTAGGGAGCGCTCGATTTGTGAAAAACTCCCCTCTTCCTAAACCACTAATACCACAGTACTGGCAAAACAGGAGGAGCCGAGTGAAAAACAAACGCCCCTCATCCCAATCCACCCACACCGCAGTATTATTTTCTTTTTTTTTACCCAAAAAATATATTGTATATTTTCGGGGCTATTAATACTTTTATCGGGTTTATTGGGATGATGTCATAATTCCTAATATCGGACCGATAATTATCGGGCCGATAATTATCGTGCACCACTACTTTAGGTTAACGTCTTCTTTCAAATTAGAAAAAAGCTTTGGGGGTATCTATCTACAGTACAGATAAATATTAAGCCTGACAAAGTGCTTAACGTCTAATATATTGCTTTCCTGCAATGTTAACTATGTTGAAGCACTTATTTTAACTGATATTATACACATTAATTATACTCTTATGTATGTAGATAGTATACGAAATGTGCAGAATTTGACAGATTAATGGTGGAGGTACACACACATATTGATAGATGTCTTGTAATGCACTGTTGAGGAACCTGTGACCCAAGTTTTTAATTCATTGCATAACTACACCGTAGTTGTGTATATGATATGTCAATAAACCTTAGAAATTCTTGAAATCTTGAAAGGGACTTGCAAATTAGAAATTATATACAGTTTTTAATTAACTATTAGTAGAGAATAAAGAGTAATTAATATACTTTATAGAGATCTGTAGATAAATGTTTAGTCTTCTCAAGCACCAACTATCAAATATCTCCTGATTGTTGGCACTTGACAATCACCTTCCCTAAATTTTACTCAGGTGTAACTAAAGTCTGCTTTAAGTGTTGTTTATATTTCACATCATTAATCAGAATCTGCAAAGTAACTAAAATAAATGTAATGGAGTAAAAATACCAGGTTAACCTCTGAATTGTAGTGGAGTAGAATTAAAAAGTAACAATGAGCTGTCATGTGGGTATATATTAATGCTGCCCATTATGGATACAAGCGATTTTCACCCATTTAGTAATTATATGTTTTAAATTTGTACACACCAATTTGTTTCCTATTGCCTAAACCTCCAGGACTGTACACAGTTTAATATTGTCAACTTCTAATTTTGGGAAAACGAAAACGTCTTTTTAAACTACAATTCCCAGTAGAGACGTGCCATAGTAGAACATATTGCGAAACACAATAGCCAGCATGTGTAGTTCTGAGGGGGCGTTCGAGTCCAGTTTTGAATAGTCTGCCGTGGTTTCTTTCAATTTCAAAGAGCTTGACGCTCTGCGTAACATTGGCACACTGCCACTCCAACATCCAATCCCAAAGCTTGAAGATTAATCACGGGGTTTGTCAACGGTACTGTAGTCCCAAACGATAGCTGGGGATTATGGGTAGTGTAGTGTCTTCGGCCATCCTAAACTGATTTTTTTTTCGGATATCATATCGCATTAACAACACCACATCTGGCGTCACAGAGATCTTCTGTTACTGTCCTTTCTTCTTAGAGGAAGTATAGAAACACGTAACTATGGATTTGTTTTAATGTTTGAGGTGCAATAAACGACACAGCAGCTTTTTGGCATGTTAAAACTATTATGTTCTGCCTCGCTCATGAGAGTAACAGCTGGCGAAATTACAGCCTTGCCTACTGATTTCAAATGTTTGCTCTAAAATGATATTTATAAATGACTATTATCATTATTATAATTAAGATAATAAATGGCAAAGATATGTAGAAAATAAACGTATTTAAGAGACGTTCATAAGAAACGTAACGTGGGAGAAAATATGTTTATAGAAGATATGTAGAAAATAAATGTATTTGAGATACGTTCATAACTAAAGTAACGTGGGAGAAAATACGTTTCTTGCTAAACGTAATTGAGAATGCAATTTAGTTCTGTGGGAACGTAATTTTTAGGAGACAGGGTTGAATCAGAAGTGGCCCATGATAGAAGGTGATAGACAGATTGATCCAATCACCTGCCAAGTGTTTTTGAAAGTGCCTGCCCTTTCCAAATGGCTTCCAATGGAGCATTCCTAGATGGTTTGGTGAAACAAACCATCTGAGTCAGGTTAGTAATGCTCCATCACAAGTTTTACATCTATTATAGGGTGAATCTTAAACTGAAGCTTGACTTTAAAGCAACCCAACGGAAGTTTCATGTAAGTTAAGTTCTTTCACTCGTAGCTCGGGCTGCGGGGGTGCTAGAGACGGGAGCACATTGATAAGACCTTCCTAGCCGGAGATATGGCCGCATTTTACAATAAACTTCCGTTGGGTTGCTTAAAAACAAATATCGCAAATCGAATCGCAATCGCAATATTTGTCAGAAAAATCGCAATTAGATATTATCCCGAAATGTGGAGCACAGCACTTCTGATTGGTGTGGATGACTGACACACAAGAACAACAACAACAACAAAATCGCAGGTTTTGCGATTTGATAATTACATCATTTAAAATCGCGATTTCGATTTAAAATCGATTAATCGTTCAGCCCTACTATGGACCTGGTTTCTTGCATGCATCTATTTTGTTGGAACAAAGGTTTAACATGTTGACTGACGGGAACCTGATGAAGGTGGTGGGCTGCATGGAGCGTATCCGCTGTTTACCCTTGTACTCGCTACCCTGCTGGGTTGGACACAAATAATTCTGATTGCCTGCATCCTTCATGCCAACCAGCATGCCAGATAGGCTTTTCCGTAAAAATGGCCCACCATTTACCCAAAATGATCTGCTAACTAGTTTCTGCCAAATCAGTTGTGTTAGAAAAGCTAGGCTAACGTTTATATTTAAAAGACACAAGAGATCTGTATTCCATACCTCACCATTTTTATAGTGTAGGAATTTACTTTTCTCCAGTTTTCCAGCAGGGTAAGAGTCTCTTCAGGCAATCTGATAACCTGACCCTGACCTTTGACCTCCTGTGCCCGAGCCAGAGAAGAAAATCAATACAGTATCATATTATATTACTTAGTGCATCATTCTGCCACTTACATCGTCTAGATCTCTGCTTCAGATGACCCCTTTTATCTGACTTGGGAGAATATTACATGGCAGTTTATTTTAAGAAGACAGTCATTGTTGTAAAGGCTGATAATGAGGATGATGAACATGAAAATGTGGTGGCTAATGACAACATCAGTGATTTATGGGATGCATTATGAACAAGGTTAATGGATGATGATATTTTGATGATGATGATGATGGTTGTCTTGCATTTAGCACAAAAGCGCTAATGGTTCCTATTAAACATTAAAGCATTCCCTTTATGGCCCACATATGGGCCCATAATGCTGTTAGCACTTTGAGTTACAATTAAGAGTCTCTACAACACAAAACAGCTCTCTCCATGCAGGTTGATTTTGCAGGAGTAGTGTTAAAATGACAAATGCACTTATACACTCTCTGCTTGTCTGTGAGCAGGATGAGATGGAGGAGTTGAGGTCTGAGATGCTGGAGATGAGGGACATGTACATGGAGGACGACGTCTACCAGCTGCAGGACCTACGGCAACAGATGGAGCAGGTAAGAATGTGCAGGACTAGCCGGATAAATGAAAGCACTCTCAATTAATCTGTGACCTCATTTTTTGTTATATCCTGTTATGAAATGTTATGCCGAGTCGTTGAGGTAAAAGCATTTTCTTTATACACCGGTTGATTTGGCCATTTTTGCTTCTTTAACATATCTTCTTTCAGACTAAAATAAAAATAAATAGGTGTAAACATTTAAACATTTTGTTTATATACTTTTTAGATTTATACTAATTCCACCAAAAGTTAGCATTAGATAATACCTCAACTTATATTCAAATAGGTCATTTCAGAAAAATGCTGAAATATTGGTTTTGTTACAACTGGAAAAGTTTTGTTTTGATATCTTTTAGTTAATATTTTTTAAATGTTCTCAAAATGAGTTACTTCTCACACTTCTAGCAGCACTTAACATACCCCAAGTTTGCTTTTTAATGGCTGACAGTAGTTCTTGATTGATAAGAGCGATACAAAGAGATATAGAGAATTGAAATGTGGCTTTATCCAATGCTCATACTTTTGTTCTGCAAATGAGCAAGTGTTTAATAAGATACTGCCTTACTTGCATATTTAATGCATTTCAAAAACCGATTGTCCTAATGTTACCAACTGAGGAACTTAATTAAGTCAAAATATTTTCCCATATACTTGCAGTGCCTCACTTTACATATATAAAATAGATGGATGCTACACATTTATGGAAGCAGGGAAGTAAAATGATGGACAATCAATCATCTGAATCTTTGAGATAAATGTGCTACACAAGTCCTGGTGCATTATGGATGTCTGTATTTCTTCTTTTGTATTTTGATGACTGCTGCCTGGCGAATTTCCCATGAAGCTACATAATTAATATGAAACCGCTTCATCCTCTCACACTGCTGCTGTTTCTCAGGCTAACAAGACCTGCCGCATCCTGCAGTACCGACTGAGGAAGGCAGAGCGACGCTCTCTGCGCGTGGCCCAAACAGGGCAGGTGGATGGAGAACTGATACGAACACTGGAGCAGGATGTCAAAGTAAGTGTCCGTGAGGTTCTGAAATGTTAGATACAGTATAAGCATGATTGGGAAATGAGAAATCTGGAAAAAGATGTCTAGTGAAGCTTAATTATTTAATTTAAAGTGCTAAGTCTTCTGTCAAAAAGCTCTGAGTTCTTAGTTAACTACAATTAAAAAAAAAAATTAGAATGTTATTTCCGCTTCTTCTAAACGTCTTCTAAATCCATAGAGGAACACTCGGATTGTGTGGAAATGTTAAAATAAGGATATGTTCCCTTAATCCTAAGTCTCAAAAAGACATTGTTATTCTTCCATTTAGTTCACTGTTAAGATTTGCTTGTGTTAAAACACACATTTTGCATTTAGTAAATTATATTATAACAACTTGTACATTAAACTAGCAGAAATGATCTTGTTAGGAACATCCGATGTATTTTCGGGCTCTGATCAGACTTAAATATATCTGAATGTTGCCACAACATGCGGTTTTGTTTCTGGTGGTGTTTATATTTTGTGAGACAGTTCTTATGATCCTTTTCATCACACTGTCAAAGTCACAAGACTGTGGTCAAGCCAGGCTTCCTCTAATTTGCATAAGGAATTTCCCTGTTTCAAATGTATATGCTAGTCCCACTGGCTGAGAAACACTGAGCACTGCATTATGCCTTTCAATTGACCCCACACATGTTAACATACACAGATCCATCATTCTGTTACTAAAGAAACACGTGTTAAAGACTAACTACACACACAATTGTACTTTTAGACAACGCTCTTTTTTACTAGCGTCCTTCACAGTGCACATACTTTAAACACCAGTCATACCAATCAGGAACCCAGGAAAAGGTCCGTTATGCACGAACACACTGCGGGGTAAAGCTTCTGTGTGAGTGTTTTGTCACGCTGACCCTGGATCATGGATGCACTCTGTCAAATTCACAACGTTCCGCCAACATTTTTCCATGTGATGGGGGATACAATGAGGCCTTTATACCCTTTAAGAGAGAGTGTGAGAGTGAGACTGTGATGTCACTCTCCGAAGGGCTTTCCGCCGGCTGTCGCTGTCTGTCTCTCCACTGCTGTCTCACCATCTGGTTGTTTTTGGGAGAAGGAATGAAGAAAAGAGGGGAAGGAAGGAGGGAGGGAGGGATGGAAAAGGATGAGTGTACATCCTGTGTCTCTGAGGATGAAAAAAGGGGGATTTGTCACTTTTTGAAAATTCAAATCAGCCAATCAGAGGCAGAAGACGAGGCCGGAGCAAAACATAAAAAAAAAAAAAAGAGAAACGCAAAACAAAAAGAAAGACATTCAAATAGATTTGAATAGAGGTCTTACTCGAATTTAAATGTTTAGTAGCCAATGGTAGCGTTGGGATAAGGAGTGGGAGGGTGAGGTCAGAAATTATTGAGAAAAAGTAAAAGTTTGGGGAATAACATGAGTTAAGTCTACATATGTTGGCTGCATTGGCAAAGAGGGGTCATAAACACAGGATATGGAAAAATATACACAGCAGGGAAACAAACCCGACCTCTCTCACAACACATGGCTGATTATGTCGTCTTGCCGCCTGAGACTCAGACAGCAGTTCAAGTTACAACATGGTGTGTGTGTGTTTGTGTGTGTGTGTGTGTGTGTGTGTGTGTGTGTGTGTGTGTGTGTGGGTGTGTGGGTGTGTGTGTGTGTGTGTGCGTGTTTGTGTGCATTAATCCCATGCTAAGCTTCTCTTTTGCCCGCCTCTCACAGTCACTTCTGTGTTTATTCTAGTGGCTTTATCATTAGCTTTATAAAAACAGACACTCATCTCATGCCCCCATGACTCAATAATACTGATTGAGCTCTAATGGAAAATAACTTAACCAGCATTAAAAAAAGTAGACTTTAGTTGGGTCATCTAAATAATCTCAAATCAAAAAAGGTTTGAATACCAAAAGTAACAGCTGTTAAATATGTGGACATCAAATGCTCCATCTGTCTTCAACATGCTATT
Organism: Notothenia rossii; assembly: GCF_949606895.1. Lineage (NCBI taxonomy): Eukaryota > Metazoa > Chordata > Actinopteri > Perciformes > Nototheniidae > Notothenia > Notothenia rossii. The sequence goes on from NC_136902.1 coordinate 27,483,536, forward strand.
TGTTCTGATGCAAAATGCTAATTCAGGTAAATGAGTTGGACCCACGTCAAAGAAAACACTTTACCTGCACCCACACATTCACTTAACACAGGAGCCTAGTATTTACTTTTGTCTGCATCATCACCAACTAGCATCTTCAGCTAACAGCATGCTAGCTAACAACAACTAGCTTACAACATATCATAAATATCATCAGGTACCTCACATTAGCAAGCAACAAATCGTACATTATGAAAGCTAACTGCTGCTGCTTTATTCAGCTGTACAGATTTAAAAAGGAATGCAATTTAGCATGGATGTTCTTCCCTACGATGGTAAAGGTAGCAGTGTCCAACCTGGGCTAACATGCCTATGTAGGCTACATGGACAAAAGGAGTTTCTATATTTAGCATGCAGGTAATGCTTACTTTTGATTACGTTTCCCTTTATTTGTTGTTTATTGACTGAAAAAAACATGATTCTTTAAAAAGGTTACTTGAATTAGATGTTCCTAAATCCCCAAGAGTTCTTTTAAAATCGTTTTATAATTAGACTCTCATTGCCTTACAATAAATGAGCCCCTCTTGGAATGAGTACAAATCAAGAAATGCTTCATAAAATAGCAAGAGATTGCTATTTCTGGTGATTACAGAGTCCCTCTCAGTGATGGAAAGGAAATGAGTGTTTACCGTCTGATTTGACCTTGACTTGCTGAGCTGCTTTACAAAATAAATTGGCTTAACTGCTGTTGATGCGTTAAGGCCCTGATGTGATGACTCACTCACATGCAAATGCACACAAATTGGCTAAAGCACACACAGACTTAAACTGACGCACTGAAAGACACTCATAACCCTCTACCGTCTTTCTTTTTCCCACTCACTTGACATTTAATGCTCCTAGAGGGAGAATATGGGGGCTTAAATGTCGGGGAAAGATGGAAAAAAGATAGAAAGAGAATCACAACAAGAATATTAACTGAAAAAAACCTCTTATAACATAAGTCACATGCGCTTATTTATGCTGTTTTAGTAATCTTGTGCTTTTCGGCATGCATTGTGAGTGTGTGTTACACCTGTCAGAGTCTGCATGAGAATGTCTGACATCATTTCCTGTCCGTCTCGCACACTTCTCTCATTCCCACAAGCCACAGACATCTGGACACTCACACACAGGAAATAGTTGTTAGGATTCTCATGATGTCAACACACCAGTTGTACTTGATCCCCAGAGACAGTCATTTGTGCATTTGCCTTGAAGGCCTGAACATAATAGATATCTAACACTGATGGTCTCTACCCGGTCTCTTAGGTAAAAAATATGTTGAGTGAACAGATCCTTTGAAAGTAACATACAACATTTTGGAAATTATACAATATATTTTTGCCTCACCAGGTGTTCGACAGTTTCATCTCTCTGCCTCGATTATAGAGACTGGTTGGATATGTTTAGCTTAGCTAGCGGCTTGTTGCCCAAATAAGGAGACACCACCACTTCAGTCATGATTTTAAACCAGGACAACTTTATGATGCTTTGTTTAATATTTTTGCCAGGCGTGCCACCAGTGTATATTCTGTCCTAATTGTAAAGTTAACATTACATATACAGTGAATGTATTTGTTTGATGCAGTCCATTGTTTTTAAGAGCAAGCTCAAGCATTTCTCTTTATGTTGTCATTCGAGGTTTGCTCTGGAGCTCTTCTCAGTTTTTTCCCACCTACACTAATTTATATATCTCACTTGAATAATTTTTTACAGTAGTAATTCTGCATCCTCATCCCCTGAAAATTAAATTCCCTTTAAACTAAACTGCATTGTCAGTTATATTGGGCCGTATCACAACGCGTTTTTTGATCAAAGTCAAATACAGAACTTCTACCAAGGAGAACGCTCTTTATGTAACACAGACTTTTTAAAATTAACTTCTATAAGTTAAATGACTTATAACTTCTTAATTTTAAGCCAAACCTTGATCTTGTTTAAAATTGAGCCAAGTACTTTGTTGCCAAAACATAACCAAATGTGTCAGTGTTCTGTTGCGTCTTTTGTTGTTGTTGCAATTTACAAAGTTAACATCACGTTTAAAATTGTGAGTTTAATCTGGGAGAAAACACAATTCCATCAACAACAACAAAAATAATGCAATAAGCAGTTTAAATGTATCTGAACTTAATGTTGTACACACTTCAATTTTCCAGTAGCAACAGATGGTGTATCTATAGTAAAGCGGTAGGTGGTGTGTGTCCTTCCTGCAGATTATAAGAGTAATCCTGCTGGACCTCTTACTCCCTCAAAGACGCATAGTTGTGAAGACCCTTATTGAGATGATACTTTAACTAGCTTCTTACCCTAAAATCCACTACAACATCACCGACAGTCTATATTTTCACAAAGGCATTTTGAAGAATGGAAGATCTGACCTACACTAAAACTGGTCCTCACAAATAAAGAAGCAGAGGAGGTGACACACACGCAGTCATTAGATTAGAGCCTGGAAGCAGCAGTATCCAGTACATTTATCTGAACAGGGACAGCTCTCAGCCTCATCTCCATATGTTACAATATGTGTGTGTGTGTGTCTGCATGTGTGTACTTATGTGTGTACTTATGTGTGTATCTGGCCGAGAGAGATAGAGTGCTAAAACTGGATTTGGTTAAATTCTTCTGTGTATGAGCTCCAGTGAAGTGTTCCTCTTGCATCTTTTACACCCACACCAACACACACATGCACACATCCTAACCCCCACTCTTGCAACATGTGTCATGCACACACTGGATGAAGTAAAGTTTCCATGCCAGTATCAGTCATAACATCCCTGTTCCCACCAGGAACTGTGGTTTCCTCTTTTGTGTGTATGTGTGTGTGTGTGTGTGTGTGTCAACATTGGACAAAGTAGTTTTAACACTTTTCCACTGATTATTTCTACTTTTGTAGTTTTGACAGCACTTTACAAATTGCAAATTACTTCTCGCTAGCCAAGTCCTAGAAATAGTATTTCAAATAGAAAATGTAATTAGCATACTGTTGTGCTAATATAACTCTTGGACAGTTTTAAAGCTTACTTGGAGGAAGAAGTGTTTAGATGCATGCCTTAATTGTCACTCAAAGACAGTATGCTTTACTTTCCCAAGCAAACCACCATGAAGAAGCTCAGGGGCAACTTTCAATCCGAAGGTTGTGGGTTCGATCCGAGCCCTTGCGGTCAACATGTCGATGTATCCTTGGTCAAGATACTTAACCCCAAGTTGCTCCCGATGGCATGGCATAATCTTCCCCAAACTAAATCAAGAGCATAGCAGAGTCACTATTGTTGCTGTACTGTAAACTCTATTATTGTAGCATCTTGTTTTGGGAAATTATGCTAAGTTGGTTATTCAACAGAACTAAACATTACTTACACTCCTAAGTGTTGGTATTGTGGCTATTCAAGACATATTTAAACAGCGGAAAAGTTAAATATAGATCCAATCTTCTCCTACTTTAGTCAGCTTCTCCAGCTACAGTCTGCTGGTGTTGATGCATTTCACTGTATGTGAAAAGGAGAGTGTTAGAAAGTGAAGGATGATTTAGTTCGACTAGTTATTGACTCCCTCATTAGAGCATCTTGCGCATTGTTTCGGAACGGGAAAGAAATCCAAAGATGACAGACCTGCCGCACATAGTTATGTTTGCTACACTGTGATTGAACTATCGCTGTTCAGTTTCGCTCAAATGATTAGCTGAAGATTCAATCTAGAGATAATTGACAAGTTGGACAAACTCAAAGTCTTTATCAAGGAAAAATGCAAAACATACAGCGGTTTGAACCTCTAAAACTTTAAAATGTGCTTTTTGTTTCATATTGTAAATATTAATTTATTTTCGATTTTCACTGCTGGTCAACAAATCAAGCAAACTGAAGTTTGGGAGCCATTTATCACTATTTCTGACATTATATCGACTGAGCATTTAATTGAAAAAATAATATGGCGATAATTCGATAATGTAAACAATCACTAGTCCTATCAAGAAATCCTGCAAATACAACCAGCCCAAACACAACAGCAAATATTCTAAGGCATAGTCCTACAGCATATGTATGTGTGTCTGGATGTATGCTTGAACGGATGGGAGGACAGAATGGCAGTTTTTGATGTTCGAGGTGACATCACACTTTTCAACTGCCAAACATGCCAAGGATTGTGGTATTTATCACATTCCCCCACCCTCCCTTTCTCTCTTTATCTAAAGATAGATGGATCACAGCCTGTACTGGAACAGCTGTCAGGCCACTGCCTCACTCTCTCTTTCACACATAATGGTTTTATATATAGACACGAAGCAGATTACTTGTGATGTAACATCCTCTAAATGGGCGTCAAAAGGCCAGTGTCAAAAAGGTCAACGGCATCAACACTAGCTCTGGGTTTTCACTAAACACTGTAGTTCTTTCGAGAAGACTTGCTGAAATAAATGTAAACTCATTTTTGCAGCACTTTCCAACACAAATCTTAAATTGGTAGCAAGACAGAGAGCAGCTACATTAGGGATATGGAAATATAGTTAGTGTTTGACACACTGTGATGAGTTATAGTGGATGGGCTTCAGGGCTGTTAAGCTATTGAGTTGTGAAATGATGACATTAGAGAAACAAAAATGTACTACTACTTCAACTCTGTGCATGCAGCTTTATGCTTCCATGGTACTACTTTAAAAGGAAATCTCACACTTTATAAGCTATTGCATTTATCATTTGGCTTTATATTTGATACTTTGCAGATAAAGATATGCAAACAAATCAAGAAAATATGATATGGTATAGGTGAAGTATTATAGGCTGGTCACTCACTAATATTTTGGATTTAATGATATTTTGGATTTAATGATATTTTGTTTCCCTTTAAGCACCTGATGACCATTTAGAATAACTTATAATCATTTTAGTGTAATGCCATATAACAAGATTATATTGTATTATAACTACAGGAATTATAATACCCCATGATCCTTTCAACAACAAAAAAACAAATATGGAGTATAACTTGATCAACATGATTGACTATTATTGTTGTAAATCATCTTAATTATTCACCAGTGCTCATAACTATTATTCTACTGTGCCAAAAGCAGATAACCAAGAATAATAAGTATGTTAATGATGCAATATAGACATTGAAAGTGCGACTGAAATGATAAACGTTCTAGAAGTATTTTAAAATTGTGCTTACAAAATAAGAGTTTGTAAATTCCCTAATGATGTTGCATAGAAAGTGCAATGTAACATTTCTGATGATCTGTAATCAAACGGGACTTACTAGCAGTTTATTTTAGTCTGTCAGCCATTTAAGAACCATGGATGCTATTATGAAATATTCCAAAAACCCTTCTTATGTATCTGCTTATCTAATAGCGGATGGTGCAGTACTTTCTTCTGTGATAAACTGAGGGGTTCAGCTAAACAGCGGGAAGTCGATAATTCTTCAGGGAGACGCTCCTTGTAAGCACATTTCATAGCTCATTAAAAAAAACAATAAAGTCACCTCCAAGGTTGACTGTAAGACCTCGCATGCTCTCCACTTTCGCTGGAGTCATCGTTCCCCACCACAGCCTGTGATTTTATCAACAACCGACAGGACCGACTCAAAAGAGTGCTGAGGTAAATAAAACGGTGTGTTTCTGTCAGATTTAGCATCAGTATAAATGGATATGTTTTATTGTACCTGACAAGCAAATGTCAGCAAGCTAAAATATTCTGAGATAGACAAAAAGTATAAAAAACTCCCATAGATAAAATCCAACATGCATTCAACAATAAAAAATGTAATGTTCTTGGTTATTTGGAAAACAATACCATGACGAAGTCGGCTAAACACTTTGAGCCACAAATTACATTTTCCAGCAACAAAGGGCTTTTAGCTGCTGAGGTTGTTTTTATGAGCTGAGTGGTGTGATAAATTAATTTGAAGCTCTGTGTTTCTTACTGTCGCCTCAGAGCTGTCTGCAGACTTTCTCGGGTTTAAATGATTCCTCCCACACCAAACACATGAATGTTTCAGTAGGTTTTAGCCGTTCCTCTGTCAGTGCTCTGGGGCAGGACTGTCCCCAGGTGCTGTACAGTTGCCAGCCACCCACTGCCCCTAAACAGGACATTTTAAATCTACAGGATAATTGTTTAATGTTGTGTTATTTTAAAGGAATACCTTCAAATGTTAACTGTTTGAAAAGGACATACTTTAATTAAAGGGGCCCTATTATGCTAATTTTGCATATTTGCATTTGGTGCCTTTTACTGTGACATGTTGACATTCTTTAATGTACACAAATAAAATAAATAAAATAAAAGTGCTTTATATATCTCATACTGCCTGTGCTGCAGCACCTCTTTTCACCCTCTGTCTGAAACCAGATCGCTGTCTGCTCTGATTGGTTAGCTGGCTGGCTCTGTTGTGATTGGTCAACCACTTAGAGATGTCCCGCGCCTTAGCCTATTACATACAATTTGTTGCTATCCGATAGAAGCGTGAGCGTTACCTAGTGATGTCATTATGTTACAGCAGTAAACAAAGGAGTCCTAAGGACACGTTTCAGGCAGGGTGGGGGTGTGGGACAGAAACTCTGACTTTGAGAGCTAAACCTTTGCCGACCCTTTACATGCACAAAAACCCAAAAGGGGTTGTCTTCCATTTTATTTTTTTCATACAGGGTTAGGGTTCACATCTGTACGTTCAAAGAGAGATGGGTTGTGTTCAACCAGGAAGAAGGGAGAGACTGCAAGCCTCTGTTAAAGAAGAAAAATAGACTTTACAAGATCTCCACATTGACTTTGTGTTGTTTCTTCTTATGTCCTTCCTTGGCCCATTCTACACCCTTTTACAGGGTTTCATAAAAATAGGGCCGGCCATTTTTCTGCAATCCCTCTTGAAAACAGACAGTGATGGTTTATACATGTTATTCCATTTGGAGTGGGGATGAGGTTTAGCTCTATGTTGTATTGTTTACTTCCACCTGCCCAAGGGATACAAACTGAAAATAGCTTGTAGTTAATCGGGTACAGCATCTTATATTTTTTTTATGATATTAATGTACTTTTGGATACAGTCACTGATATAAATACCTTAAGGAATTAAAATTAAACAACAAATAAACCAAACATAACCTCCCTTGCAGAGGTTGAGCTAAGCTAGATGTCACATACAGGGCTTGGAAAAACCTCAACTCCTCACGTTAATCCAGAGAAAGCCCTTTTAATGAGTTCAAAACTCACGATAAAGTTTGAATCATAAAAAGTAGTAGTGCACACACACACACACACACACACACACACACACACACACACACACACACACACACACACACACACACACACACACACACACACACACACACAGTGGTATAATATAAACCACTCTGATAAAACCTACAGGGAGGGGAGTTAATAAAGAGATTACCGTTTTAGAAAAAACAGCTGTGTGTGGATAGCAGGAAGAACAAGGCAGTTTAACCCAATCTCACAAACGGTGCAGTGTACATGAAAGGAATTACTAACTGCCGTGTGTGTGTGTGTGTGTGTGTGTGTGTGTGTGTGTGTGTGTGTGTGTGTGTGTGTGTGTGTGTGTGTGTGTGTGTGTGTGTGTGTGTGTGTGTGTGTGTGTGTGTGTGTGTGTGTGTGTGTGTGTGTGTGTGTGTGTGTGTGTGTGTGTGTGTGTGTGTGTGTGTGTGTGTGTGTGTGTGTGTGTGTGTGTGTGTGTGTGTGTGTGAAAAACCCTTACCCTCACTGATCTGGAGGGCTTTTTTCTACTCTTGATTCCATACTCTTGCATACACACACACACACACACACACACACACACAGCACCCAAACTGAATCTTAATTAGATCCTATAGCTCTGTTGCTGGGTAGAAACAAAAGCTTCAATGGCGGTAAATTCCTACACACTTTCCTTTAACATAGAAGAACAATGCAGCATTTATTAGATGTCAAACACTAACAAAGGAGCTTTGAAGAAGAGGAGAGGAGGTGGAGATTGAGATAGAGGGTTGATGAAGAACCATAAACCCAAACCCAGTAAACAAACCATTAGTTAAAGCAGTTTTCTCCTCAAATATAGATGTTCCTATAAAAAAAATAAGCATTCAGTGTTAATCAATCACTGTCTCGGCCCAATTGGATCCACTTAATGGTTTATTGGCTTTCAGGCAAAAAACATTAGGAACTTCTATGTGTTTTAAGACTGTAATACTTCTGATGTTCTGGAGAGTGACAGAGAAATTGATATTCAACTCGTGTTTGGTTAAAGTGATGATCCGTAAGATCCATGTTTGTTCATTAATAATCTGCATACTCAGTTATTGCTGCTGTAGTGTGTCTCCATTTCACGCCCCGCAAAACCCTGCCAATCAAATATTGTGGGCGGGAGTTTGAATACATCTTCTATTTGAATTACATTTTATGAAATCTATATGGCATGTAATGAAGCCTCCAGGAAGTACACTGCACCAGGCTGTACAGTCAGTATAGGGGTCACAGTGGCTAAGAATACAGGAAGTTAGCATTATTCTTATTTTTTTATGACGTTAGCTCCATTAACGTATAGAAGTTTTTGTTGTTACATGGTCTTGATTCCTTTATTCATAAAGATAATGCTGAAACGCAAAAAATAAAATAAAAACCATATTTTTGTATATAAGTCTATATGTGATAGAAACTGTAGTTCAATACACAATATGACTAGAATGAGCTGCTTACTGTGCAGCTACAAAAAAGGGAAATATTGTAGATGGTGGTGCAAAGGCTCCAGTGAGTGACCGCTTGGAAAATCCATAAATGAATAAATAAGTCCTAAGAAAGAAAAATCTGTTTGATGGTACATCTTTGATAACTTCCTGTACAGCATATTCATTTTTTTTATACCTGCCAAATAACATCCGCAAGATGTGTGTTTTCACAAGCAACAGTAACTTTAATCAACTGGGTTTAGGTTGAACCATAATGACTCAGTGGTACAAATGTATTTTTATTGTCAGAGGATTGTAATCAGGTATTTAATTATCAGACGATTAAATAAAAATTGAGAATTGGATGGAAAGTGGTGAAGCAGATGAAATAACACAGAGAAATGAGACTCACCATTGTGACTGAAACTCTGAGAGGAGACCTATAAGAAACCATTGAAACAGGAGAATCACACGCATTAAAAAAACATGAATTGGCGTGTGGGGGAGCTCAGGGAGCCGTTGGGTATAGAGTGAGAGTGGGCTGTACAGAGGGGCATTGTGGGACTCAGCTGCACACTGGCACTGGTTCCAACACACATATGCAGACACACAGTCATACTCTGGTACACAGACTCACACTAAATATACACAATTAGAAATTGTGTTCAGAGAGTTTGTAGATGAGCATTGCAAGTGTGAATCACACACACACACACACACACACACACACACACACACACACACACACACACACACACACACACACACACACACACACACACACACACACACACACACACACACACACACACACACACGATATTGAACAAGACACACACACATGCAGACAGCCACTCTCATTTGTAAAGTATAAACTATGCTGAATTCAGAATAAATGAATAGATCTGTTAGTGGTGCAGTGACGCGTCCTAATACCCGGAATAAGCTGCGCATGGGTACCTTCCGGTTCCCTCAACAAAAAAGCAATGCAATTAAATCTATCGATTAGATTTATGATTAGAAAATTATAAAAGTAGGGTAGACATGTGGAGATTATCCGACTGAAAAAAACGTGATCCGTCTCTTAAATGTGTGTCAACCACAGACCTTATTTTGAGCTATTTTCCAAAATCCTATGGAGAAATTGCATTGCTTTTTTGTCGAGGAACCGGAAGGTACCCATGCGCAGCTTACTTCCGGGTTTTAGGACGCGTCACTGCACCACTCTATTTGGAATCATAGAGCAACTTTCCAGAAGCAGGGCAGCAGCAGCGTTAGCGAGGCAGAGAGAGAGATAGCAAATATTGCATCTTAAATAGAGTGCCAGATTAGGGAGAAAGTGTTTGGTTGGTTATATGAGCGGGTAATGCATATTACGTGTATATGTTTCATTGGTGCTCGAGATGACTGCCTGAACTAGCCTCGCAGGCTTCACTCCATTTGTGTGAAACTGTTCCTATTAACAGTATATTTAACGGTACTTCAAATGTTTAGTGTGTCTGTTAGCCTTACTTTAAATGTAATGCACATTAATAACCTGGATGGAAACATAACACATTATACCGCTTGTATTTCAGTCTAAAATGTCGATACTAGATACTTGCGTAATTTAGGATACTACAGCATGAGTCAGGAATGTTTTTATGCCGTTTTTACCGACCCCTAAAATTAATACGGCAATGCTTTTGAGACAAAAAGCCCATCCAAAATGTCCACTGATGTTCCTAAGGCTATAACAGAACAGGAACAGGAATGAACAGAATTTACAGAAAATAATTGAGGCTCATGTTTTTATATTGGCTCTTAGTTTATGCTTTGCCTTTCTTTATACCATGTAATAGACTACAAATCAAAACCAATGATAACTAAAGCAAACAATAACAATGTTGTTGTACGCACCTCTTAATAAAGTCATTCATGTTTTGAATATTAGAACATTTTAACTCCATGAGCTCTACTAAACCTTAATGTGGTGATCAGATTTTATGATGTTGCTTTTAGTTTCCTGTTGTTTTATATCAGACAGCAGGGAGTTGACTTTGTCTTTTGTGTGACTCTTTGACTTTAGAAACTTCTAATGAATAGTTCTCCCCAGGCGGAAACGATATGCCTTTCATAAGATCACATTATGTATCGAAGATCAGTTTCTGCACGAGTGGTGTTAATTATCTTCTTGGCATTATTAGATCAAAATAAAGAAGTCCCTGCTGATAAATGTGCACACTTTGTCGACTCAGCTGAAGCGACCAGCGTTTAACTGGTGTTGTTTGCACAGGCAGCATCCAAAAACTCATGTGCCGCTTGAGAAAGAAATAGATCCAAGGTAATCTCCCTTTTACGTGGGCAGAGATGATTTTATTTAATAAAGTTATCTCACAACTCTACTTTATGTACTTTATTTGTTTGAGGGGAACATTCGTCATATGTCTTAGAATTCTTAGAATTGTTTTAAATGTCAGCAAAGTGTAGCAGGAGTTTGAGGATGCTATGTTTATAAGGCCATACATCACTTCAAATACCAAAAGTAGCACTGGTAAAATGTTGGTGGTGTGCTAGCTAGCTAATTCTTGCCAAACTAACTAACCATCCCATGATGTCCAGCTGAGGAATGAAGATCTCCTAAATCGGATTTTAGATTTCCATTTAGTGACATGAGATAGATTTTTTAGCTTAGCTTAGATATCTGCGATTTTACATTTCGGTATCTCTTAGTTTTGCTTTCTTAGTGTTATTGCACAATTTGATGCTAATATTTTATTTTCTGGTCTAATTAATATTGTAACTACACTTTTATCGAGGCTAGTAGGTCAATACATGAAACCAAACTAATTCCCTCCTTCCGTTCCCTCTTAGGTGGCGAAGGACGTGTCCATCCGTCTACACAAGCAGCTGGACAGCGTGGAAAAGAAGAGGAGTCGCCACGAGCTGGAGAACGAGGAGCTGCGGGTCCGCCTGCAGGACCTGGAGGTCGCCAAACAGGTCCTGCAGCAGGAGATTGAGAAGGTAGGAACCAAATAGTATAACTTTGCCATATGCAGCCATGAGTGTCCATTGTGTGTTAAGCAGTGCGGGTTGCATCATTAAATGGGAAAAATGCTATTTGTTAGCATGACTGCTTACACATAGTATGTGAAATATTGTTGTAGCTGAAAGGCTACTTCTTTTGTGATTGGTGCAGTTTCTTGAAGATTTCTGGGTGTTTTCTGTGATATTCCTCAGTAAACAGCATTTAGTTGCTTCGTGTGGCAGCTAGAGACATCCAATGTACTGCATTGCTATTTAGTAAACCTGCTGAAGATGATTGCTATGTTCCAAGTTTAGACAAAAGGGTGTATTTGAGTTTGAACCAGCCTGGACATTTCAGACTAAACATTGAGTTTCAGGCGGATCCTTATTTAGCCTGCCTGCCTTTTAGTTTGTTGAAGAAAATCAATGTTTACTGTGCGCCTCAGGAGAGCCCGTCTCTGCTCTCATCTAGTGATTTCTGCCACTCTGCTGCCACTCCAGGGACTTTGTTTTACCAAGTGTAGCCACTAAAGCACTGCAATATAAGGAGAAAACACGATTTGATGTCAGGGCCAGCTGAAGTGAAAATAAACTAAATGGAGTTGGCGTTGCACTACCTTTTGAAAGGAAAACATTTAAAAATAAAGTGATTTTGAACCTAGCCTAGTTGAGTTACGCAAGATTGATCTCTCCACTGTTTCCCTCCTTTCAATCTTTCCAGCCCTCACTCTCTCTCTCTTACTCCTGTACATGGTTTATTTGCCTCACTGTCTAATGGGCTGATGCTCCTGGCCTTGGCCCCGGACCAGGCCCCTGATGTGGGTCAGAGTTGGACGCATGGCTGGCCTGCTGGCATGAGATCTGGGTCTGTCTGCTCCTCTTTGGCCAGAGTGTGTGTTCTCTCAATACAAATGACAGTTTGCTGTTAATGGATGGCTGGAAAAATGTCTGGGAGGGTGAGTGAGTGCACCCAAAGTTTGCCAAAGCAACTGTAGCTGGTTATTTTCTTGTTCACTGATTATAGTCAATTGGAGCATTTGGCAGATTTGGTGAATCATTTATTTACCATTGAATATTCATTCCAAACATGACCTGTATGCATGAGATTTGCAAAGGAACAGAAAGAGTAAGATACCAGCAGATACTTCGTCCATCCACCATTGATGTTGTATTCATAGTTACATCTGATTTTCATTGCAAAGAATACTCATTTAATTACTGTTAAATAGCTGATGCATCAACCTCAATTGAAATTCTCCCGGTTTTTTTAATTCATTTGATATGTTTCGCGTTTGCATTGAAAGATGTTTTATTTATTTACTTAGAAACTCTGAAGTACCCTGGAAAACATGACAATGCAAATATGTTGACAATCAGTGTTGATTATTTCCGCATTTATTCAATCATTTTGAGATAAAGAGTTTGGTATGGAGGAACACCTTACATATTACTCATCTATTGTACTGATCTCTCAGCCTTGAAGCTCTCTAGTTGTTCGCTAACTCTCCGACTAAGATGGTTTCATAAGCTTTGTTTGGGACTGTTGTGTTGAGTTATGCTAGCCCTTCAGAGAAGTGGATTCTTCACATAGCTGATACCATAAAGGGGTGTGTGTGTGTGTGTGTGTGTGTGTGTGTGTGTGTGTGTGTGTGTGTGTGTGTGTGTGTGTGTGTGTGTGTGTGTGTGTGTGTGTGTGTGTGTGTGTGTGTGTGTGTGTGTGTGTGTGTGTGTGTGTGTGTGTGTGTGTGTGTGTGTGTGTGTGTGTGTGTGTGTGTGTGTTCTCATCCACACAGGAATGTCTCACTCATCTGTGTCTCATCTTTGATCATACAATATAAATAGGAGAATTTAAAACTACCCACAAACTGTAAATACAGGAATTAGATAAAGACATGAAAAATAAATGTGTGTTAAAAAAAGACAAACAACAAGTACAAAAGGCAGCCAGAGAGAAAAATCTCAGACAATGAAGACTTTTGGGATTCACAGGTGTAAAGGAGGTTTGTGAGTTATTGATCGTGTCCTGGTGGCGGTTGCAGGCTTCTGTCTGATATTGATATTCTTTACAAAGCAGAGCCATGCGCTGTTGAGCTAGACCTTTATTCTGCTGCTGCAAAGTTGGATTTATAAAAAATACGTAGGTGTCTTTTCTTGGCCATGTTTTCCATATTGTAATGCTGTAATCTGGCTAAATGGTTATCTTAATGATCTGTAATTTACACACACTGCCTTCAGTTCACAATTGTAGCTATCACTGAAGCTATGCCATTACATAGTGCTATCCCAACACATTGTCTACTAGAGTATATTTAGCACACACACACACACACACACACACACACACACACACACACACACACACACACACACACACACACACACACACACACACACACACACACACACACACACACACACACACACACACACACACACACACACACACACACACACACAGCTATTGTTTACTGCCCTGTGGGCAAACAGACACTCACGGCAATTAAGTGGAACAAGGAGAAGGGACATGTTCTCTCTCCTTAATTTCTCTGTCCTATTCTCATTTTCTCCCACTCCTTCCTCACAGACCAACTCCTCCCTCCCTCCCTCACCCCATGTATTATCACCTTCCCTCCTGCTGCTTCCACAGAGACCCAGAGGAATGCTGATGCAGTGATTTCTTTCTCCCTCCTCTCTTTTTAAATCTCCTCGCTGCCCATCTCCTCCTCCTCCTCCTCCTCCCCCTGTCCTCCCCCTCTCATCACCCTCCCCCTCCTCCATACCAAAGCCTATACTCCCCCTCTCACTCACACGTCTCCATTTTTGTCTTCCCCCTCCTCACTTCTCCTTCTCCACCTCTGCGTCAATGATCTCTCAAAGCATTGATCCGTTCCAGCTGTTTGACCTTTGAAGAAGGTACGGTCAGATTTGATGGAGGGATTGTGGAACGGGTTACAGGGGAAGTGTAGAAATAGAGAAGGGGGTGTATGGGGTGCGTCCTTTTCAGGTGTTTTGTCATGTGAAGGTGAAGGGGAGGATTGATTGAAGGGATGGAGGAAGAAGGGATGTTGGAGGGGGGTGGTGAAGCAGGGTTTGATGTTGAGCGGATTTGATGGATGGATCTTATACATTTCAGCAGTTATGAAAGAGGAGGAATCATCGCAGACAAAACAAACAAGAGTAAGCTGTGATTCATGGTGTGTAAACAGACAAACAATACCACACTTTGCTCTGTGTTTCTGTTTCACTCAGGGTTCACTGAGCTGTACGTGTCCCTTTGCCTCGTGAATGGATAAGTGAGGGATAGAAGGAGGAGTAGGGGGGCAGAGGAGATAAGAAGGGCTGGTGTGTGCTCATGATGTGATCAGAAGCAGAATTAATGAAGGACCTTGGTGGGTGGATGGATAGGAGATCATACAATGTGTCTGAGCTGCCGCTGTGAGGCGTTTCATGTATTTGTTCATGCTTAAGTCTCACATATGGATACAGACACAGTCAGAGTAGGTCTGCATGTTGATAGATACAATGATTATCCTCTTATTTTGCTGAACACATACCACATTACACACTATATGAAAATCATGACTAATTGGACACTTTACAAATGGAGTTAAACATCAATTTAGTCAAAATTTGAAAATGTTATGAACATTTTGCAATAACTTAACAGTACTAGGCCTGATTTAATTCAACTTTACTAAACTTAAAGGCCCCTTAAAACTATTCTTTAAATGACCACATAGTCCTTATTGAGTTGTTTTCACAATAAGTATTGCAAGATGCATTTTCCAAACTTATTTAGTGATACATTTGTTTGTTTATTGAACAAATACTTTAAGAAAACCCAAACTTTTTTGCAACAAGGTATCGTCTTGGGTTCTCAAAATGATAAAAACACAACAGAAATAACAATAAAAACAATATAAGTTGTATCAAATAAAAAAACCGAATGAAATTACTTTACTAGATTACTTTGTTTGATAAAGTTAGCACAATTAAACATTTCCTATTTGAGTGAACCAAAACAAAAGGCCTACACTTACTCGCATCACTTTTGTCCTATTGACAGAGAGCAAGTATTTCTAGACGCTCACACTGGTGCACGCTGTTGAACTGTGTTACCAGAGCAGTCTGCATCCCAGTGCTCCTTTGTTCATATGCTGCAGCAGGAGCTGACCAGAAAAGCTGGTATTCCAGCTGTGGCCCACTGCCTCAAGGTGACTGAACACAAAGCAGCAGAGGAAAGGTTAAAAAAAGGAGAGGTAGGCAAATGGAGAGGTGGGAAATGGTGGGATATGAAGCAGCGAGAACAGGAGGATTTAACAGAAAACAAAGGGGGGACACACTGAAAAGAGAGGTAGTGGTGAGGGGGGGCATGTGGGGTCTTTGTAGCAGGGCTGGCAATGGAGGAGATAACAGCCTCAATTGGAAAAAAATAAACTCAGTGAATTGAGCGCGAAGGGAATAATGCAGCGTGCCAATCACTGATTCTCTTTTCTCATTCTGTCGCTCCTTCTCTTTTGTCGGCTATTTTCTTCTCTTATAGTTCTGCCTCTTTTTCACTAACATGTACTCCCTTTATCTCTTCTCTGCATGCGTTTCACCCCCCTGTTTTACGTGAAGGTCAATTTATTCTCTTTGCATGTGTGTGTGTTTGATAGCAAGGTGATTTAGGGTTTGTCCATTTAGGATGATAAGGCCACACAACGGCTTGGGCACGTATACATAACATTTAATGGACAAATGGACAAACTCTTCTACCTCTGCCAAGTGTAAAACCTCATGTCATTTTCTTACTTTTGTCATCAAATTTCTGCGTTTTCACTTTGTTTCCCCATTATTTGACACAAATGATAACTACGCATACAATTCTGTGGATAAAAATTTCATGTGTGACATTTGTGCTCCAAAGTGCCCTCTTAAATTCCAACTATGGACACAACCAAGTAGTGTCAGTAGCGATTACAGAAACTGATGATTTCCACATTTCAATTTCATGTAACCTATTGAATAATGGTGCATTCAATGTGCTCTCTCTCTCTCTCTCTCTCTCTCCCTCTCTCTCTCTCTCTCTCTCTCTCTCTCTCGTATTCCCCGTGTACTGCTGAAGGAAGCTGTTCCCTGTTTTTTCTCACTGTCAGGAAGTGCTGCCTATTGTTTGAGTTGAGGGATTTAGGGCAAGGGTAGCCAGAGGTGTGTGTGTGTGTGTGTGTGTGTGTGTGTGTGTGTGTGTGTGTGTGTGTGTGTGTGTGTGTGTGTGTGTGTGTGTGTGTGTGTGTGTGTGTGTGTGTGTGTGTGTGTGTGTGTGTGTGTGTGTGTGTGTGTGTGTGTGTGTGTGTGTGTGTGTGTGTGTGTGTGTGTGTGTGTGTGTGTGTGTGTGTGTGTGTGTGTGTGTGTGTGTGTGTGTGTGTGTGTGTGTGTATTTTATGAAAGCGGAGACGGGCGTTCCTTAACATGCAGGTTCTGCTGCAGGTTGTGTTTATGCCCCTGCCTACTTTGACCTTTTTATGTTTATTCCTGCATGCATGTGTAGCAGCACGGGGGTACATTGTGTTCTTCAGCAAAGGAGAGCAGAGGAGTAACATGAGATGTTCCGGGTTAATGGGAGGTCGGTTGAGCTGTAAAGTTAGATGACACTTTGAGGGTAAAACCAGGGTGTTTATATAACCTCGGTATAGTACATCAATCTAACTCAAAGGGGGGACAAAATCTAATTGAACAAATTGTAGAAACAGCTATTCTAAAATTGTATTAATCCATCAACATAACCATCTAACCTACCTGCCTACCTACTTACCTGCCTACCTTACTTACTAACTAACTAACTAACTAACTAACTACCTACAGACCGACAGTTTTACTTACAGTAATCTATATAATGTTATTGCTACTAAATGAAATATTTATATTTGGTCTTTAGAGCAGCCTCAGTCCCTACATTTTTCTTTTAATAAACTCAAACATAGACAGGTATTAAAGGAATGTTATAGCATCTCATAGGAGTCAAATCCAATAGTTCCCAAAATGCTGCGATGCTGTAAAAACTCAGTCCCATCACTGTTATGCAATCCAGCCCAACAGTAGAGCGTCAATCAATCATGGTTAATGCCCCTTTCCCCCCTTCATATCTACTTTTATGCAGCTCTCAGGTCATGACACCCGTGTCTTATTTCCCCCGCGGTCCATCGCAGGCCAACAATGAAAGCTATGATGTCTGTAGGCTAACTACTGCGGGTAAATGGGTCAGAGCATCAAAGCAGCCCAGGGTTTAAACTTTATCTGGGTCAGAATGATTGATTAGGCTGAAGATGGTCTTAGAGGAACGCAGAGAGAAAGCAGCCTCATACCATCCACACCCCACAGCAGTTTGAGGGAGATATAGAGGAGAACCCAGGATAGAAATATGAGAGAGAGATACAAAGATGGAACATGATTCTGTGTTGTCAGAAGAAGGGAGATGGAAAGAAGATTGATAGACGGAGAAACGAGCGAAGAAATAATATTTGAAGAGAGGATAAGCCGTGTGAGCGCGGAGAAGAGGCGAGATTGAGAGAAATGGTGAGTGATATGGAAGACTGGAGAAAACAAAAGATTCAGGGAAGATGAGTGACAGATGAAGATAAAGTGTAGGAATATATTTGAGAAGAGAATGACAGATCGAAATGATATACTGCAACGTCTGCAAGGAACGAAATGAGACCAAAAGAGCTTGCAAACACGGGTATAGGGTACAACATCATAAAGAGATGAGGGAAATACCAAAAGGAAAGGAGCACGATGATGGGGAAGGAAAGAAAAGAGAACAAAAGATGGTACAGGAGAAAGAGAATGAAGGAAAAAAATACACGTCAGGGGAGAAATAAAGAAAAAGAGAAAGCTTGGAAGACAAAGGGAATATTGCCGGTAGCATTTCTGGGTCGACGGGAACTTCGCTGGTAGTGAACACAGTGGGACATACAGAGGTTACACGCACGCACGCACGCACACACATACACACACACACATACACACACACACACACACACACACACACACACACACACACACACACACACACACACACACACACACACACACACACACACACACACACACACACACACACGCACACACGCACACACAGAGAGCTGTGCGCTTGCTCTTGATCATATGGATGCACTAAAATGTACAGGAGAGTAGAGAGTCCTTACAAGGACAAGCCAAAGATTATCACTGTGACCCACTGTTATGTCAAACTGAGCACAAAGACATTTGCCATTTGTTTCAGTTTAAAATAGATGTAATCTACTTGAGGTGTTTCAAGTTTTTTTGTCCACCCTGTTAATGATGTAGAGTAGATGACACAATATTGCAGTACAACAAAAAGTAGTATGAGTGGACAAAAACTGCATATTTTAACCTTGAAGGAATTGACTGCAAGGCCTTTGTAATAACCTGCATTAGGTTCCACAGAATATACTGCATGTGTTTACTGTACTGTATCCAGGGCTCTCGACTAACTTTTTTCACCATCCTCCCGGAACCGTCCCGAAATACAATCTAAGCCGTCCCGAAATTAATGTGGACCGTCCCGAATTTAAAATATTAGTTTTTCTACTACTTATCATTAGTTAAAATCATTCAAAGTGACCTTTAACATAAATAAAACATCATACAAATCATTAGATGATAATTCATCAACCTTTTTATTTGAGTAAATCAGTCAATCACATGACAAAGGCCAAATATATTTAAACAAACACACAAACGAGAAAATTACTAATATTGAATCAAATCAAGTCCCATCCAATTATCAAAAAAAATCCAACACTCTATCCTGAAGACAGAACCCAGAGTAACCACTAACCAGGAGGACAGTCTGTAACACAGTCAGGAGACCTTTACAAACTGCCCCGCCCCCTCGCACACAGACGGGAGAGAGAGATCTCGTCTGGATTGGAAAGCTCGAAAATACATAGACGCATGTTGTAGTCTTATTGCATATTAGAAACGCGGAGTTGGATAAACTAAAACTGCGATATAATGTTTATGTAGCAATACTACATATGACATATATTTTTTAAATGTCTCCAGTACCGATAAAAAGTCAGATAACGTCGGAGCTTAACGTTACCACTTTCTTTAATAATTCCGGTCCGGGCGGAGCCCGTTTAATACCGGGGCTCGGTACCCATCCATACATGGGGAGAGGCGCAGCACATTGCTAAGGACTAAATACGATTGAGGGTTCTCATCTCAGCCTTATTACCCATAGGGGAAGAAGTGGAGTAAGTAAATAAAGAGGCCGGCGCTCCAGGGTCTGGTTCTGCTGTGCGTTTTTGTGATGTAACGGTAAAACATTTCAGAATTCCTCCACGGGATACCATTGTCATTTTACATCACTCAACCCGCGAAATACACACACTCAGTACATAGCCTACTTTAGATAGACCCGCGAATTTGCGGGCCAGGAATTCGCGGGCACAGCCAGCTGTGCGGCTGGCTGACAGCACATGGGCACAGCTTATGTGTGTGTGTGTGTGTGTGTGTGTGTGTGTGTGTGTGTGTGTGTGTGTGTGTGTGTGTGTGTGTGTGTGTGTGTGTGTGTGTGTGTGTGTGTGTGTGTGTGTGTGTGTGTGTGTGTGTGTGTGTGTGTGTGTGTGTGTGTGTGTGTGTGTGTGTGTGTGTGTGTGTGTGTGTGTGTGTGTGTGTGTGTGTGTGTGTGTGTGTGTTTTTCGCGGGTTGCTAAATGTTTTGTGTGTTTATGTTGACAAGGAGGTTTAATAATTGTGTGCTACACACAACGTGCAGTCGATTTCATTTTCATCGCCGTTTGTAGTAGAGTTAGCAGGGTATTTTTATTTTAACTCTCGTCCCAAATTCGTCCCAAAATTATTTGTTATCCTCCCTGACACTATTTTTTTCGACGACGGGACGTCCTTAAGCTCGAGCCCTGACTGTATCTCTACCTCAAACCACCAAGTATTGGAATAAATGAATGGTCTGCAACCCCAATTAGGCAAACATAAATCTGTTATTTACATGTTTTACAGCACTGACTGAGAAATGAAGAGGCCCTATTGTGCTTTTTGGGGCTTTCCCTCTCCTGTAGTGTGTTATCTTTTCCTCTCCTTTCTGTCCCACACACTGCCTGAAATGTATCCATTGGACTACTTTGTTTCCGTTCTGTAGCAAAGTGACAAGACTTGGAACCACTCACACTTCTATTGGCTAGCGCTCCAACACATTGTAAGTGATTGGATAAGTGGCTGGACATCTCTAAGTGGTTGGCCAATCACAGCAGAGCCAGCTAGCTAACCAATCAGAGCAGACAGGGCTCTGGTTTCAGACAGAGGGTGAAAAATGCTGCTGAAAATGAGCATTATATGTCCCCTTTTGGCCAATTAGAGCAAAGATGCCAACAAACCAATATATGTTTTATGTTTATTTTGCTTTGAACATTTAGTTTGTAAAATATTGAAGACGTATAGCTTATTTTAGGTTTTGGCTTGAGAGCTAAGTTAAAAAGCAAAAGTGGATTGTCTTTTTTGCATTCCAAAACGAATAATTTTAGCATTTATTGGTGAAGGTTATGGAAACATGGTCTGCATAGGTAAAATCCCTGTCTCTAGTGTCGAATATACACACTTTGTATTCCCATCCACCACTCCGACCTCCATGCCATGACTTCTAGCTGCTGTAATAACGACATCACACTATTGCTTTGACTGTGAAAATACACGCTGCAGGTCATTTTGAGCTGTCCAAATAAACAACCAACACTGCAGTTTCTCTGTACGGGACCAACTCAACCCAACACGAAAATAGTCAGAAATCATCCTCTTCCAATTCAGAATCAGAAGTACCACTTCACTGTGCAGCCTCTCATATTATTTACCCGCCACCAGATATATTTGCCATTAATTTTTCAACAATCTTTTACAAGGCCAGAGGAAGAACAGAGCTAACACAGCATCCCTACGACAAGACATTATTATTGTGTTTGCTTCTGTATCATGTCCCCCTCTCCTCAATGCCAATATTTGTGTTACATTTCTCAACAGTTGAACATTTTTCTAGCGGCCCACAGGGGGCGAAGAGGTAATTTCAGGCCTCAGTAGCTAGAACATGATTGTGTCTGTGATGCCCCACGTACTGAAGGGCCCTGAACTGTTTGAGTCACTGATGGAGACACTGAGAATGAAGGAGCTGGGAATTAATAAAAACACAAGAAGGAAAGAAAAGGGGGGGACAAAGAAGTAGAAAGGGTGGATAAATGGATGGATTTAGAGAGGGGTGGATGAAGTGATTTAACTATCCAGTGATACAAACTCCATAGGGAGCAGACCTAGCTGAAACACCACTTTATTCTTTTGTCTCTGTCTGGCGCTTAGTTTGGTGTTATGCAAACAAGATGTTGGCTTCACCTTTGCAATTGACAATTATTTCCATTATCAATTAATGGATTAGTTGTTGGATCCATTAAATGTTAGAAAATGGTGATGTCGATCAATATGATGTCAGGTGATGTCTGGATTTTCCCACAACTCAAAGATGATCAGTTTACTGTTATTCCGGTGGTAGAGAAACCAGAACATATTTGCATTTAAGAATTAATAATTAAAATTGATTATACAGCATAAATTTCACGATCCATTGGCTTTTGCTCTGGATGTGAACTGATTTCCTGCCAATCTGAAGGCTGGTAGTTCGATCCTTGGTCCCTCAGACTCTACAAGTGTCCTTGGGCAAGATGCCTTTCCCCAAATTGCCTCGTATGAAACATCCATCAGTGGGGGAGAGTGTGGATCAGAATGTTTATGGATCTTGTATGCTATCCTCTGTGACCAATATATGAATGTGTGTGTACATTGGTGAATGCTGCCTGAGTTATAAAGCTGTTGATGTGGTCGCTACCATTTACCATGATGTTTTACAGTCGACAATGAATCGATTCATCTCTGCAGCTCTACATCGCATTGCTACTTTTTCAATTACAATCATAATAAACTGAGAAAGTAAATACATCTTCACTTTTAAGTAACTTCTACAAAAGAATGAATGTCTTTTTTGGATCAATAAAGTACAGATATTTATGTATTTACTGCTATAGGCTATAATAACAGAACAAAAATGGAGGTAGGTCCAGATAGATGTTCTCTCTCCTGGTCATAAAAGCTGTTTTTCTCCTGCACTTCTGATTGACAGTGTGCTATTAAAGCCATAGCGATTAATACTCACCGGCTTTGACTGCAGGACACTTTATTTGAGTGCTAATGCATAACCATAAAATGACTCCTCAACACTGATGGAGGGCACTTATTTGCTCTAAACCTTATGTGTCTGAAATGTCACCTAGTTAGGAGTGGAGGAACACGTTCACCTCCACTCATTCTTGAATGTTGTTTAACTGGTTTTAAAAAAGTGTTTTAAAACACAGTTTGTGCAGAATTTCCTGCAACTCAAAGGAATCTTTCAAACAAACTCTTAAATTAATTTAGTTATTCAGTTTGGGACTCGATTCTAACCTTACAGTTGCATAAGTGTTGGAAAATGTCAGACATAAGTGCTCCTACACTTGCTCCGCAGCAGGTGGAGTAATGAAAGCTTCAGACTCGTCACTGTTGCCTCAAGTGGCATCAGGTCTTTAAATATCAAAAGGTTGAAATATGCTAATTTCAGTCATCACCAAAGTGTATAGAAAGTACAGAGTAACTCTTTATTTATCAAGTACAAATGGGCGAATCGTAATATTTGAAAGCATAGGTGTATTTGAAAATATGTAACCTTAAACTCTTTTCTATGAAGAGTTTGCTTCCAAAAACCACAAAGCAGCATATGTAACATGCACCGGAGCAAGTATAGGTGTACACTGTACAGTGTTAAAGAAGTCTTTGTTACCCTGTCATTTTTCTATAAGGATAAAGGTCACTTTTTATATTAAAGATGTAATTAACCTGGATTACATTTACCTTTAACTGCATCTACATGCCATCTTTCTCCCGCATAAATAAAGAGCAGATTATTAAGGATAGGTTTAGAGCCAATGTGGACAGCTTTAGGTGTCTGTCGAAACCGGACAGAATGAAGTCGATGGGGATATGAAAAGAGGGTAAAACAGGATAAAGAAGGAAAAAAGACCAGCGTGTGAACAGACACCTTGGAGGCAGTTGGTGAAGGACAATACAGGACACTAATGGAGGGAGATTGAGGACGGAGGGGAGAGGGGTTCTCTCTTTCTCTCTCTGCAGCTGTTAAAAGCTGCTGGAGTGCAGATTATCTCACCTACTTTATGGGGGACACACTGGGGTTTGCTAAAAAGGTTCCACTCTGGTCTCTGTTGGGAACCATTGTGTCTGGAGATAAACACACACACACACACACACACACACACACACACACACACACACACACACACACACACACACACACACACACACACACACACACACACACACACACACACACACACACACACACACACACACACATACTGTATCATGTAGTACTGTATGAGAGTATGTGTGCTGACAGTGTTAGTGTGATTATCTATTGATTGTCTAACATACAGTATGGAACATATAGATCCAATGTTGCTCCCTTGAGATTGTGCTTGAGGGAGGGAGGGAGGGAGGAGTTGGTCTGTGAGGAAGGAGTGGGAGAAAATGAGAATAGGACAGAGAAATTAAGGAGAGAGAACATGTCCCTTCTCCTCGTTCCACTTAATTGTGTTGAGTGTCTGTTTGCTCACAGGGCAGTAAACAAGTGTGTGTGTGTGTGTGTGTGTGTGTGTGTGTGTGTGTGTGTGTGTGTGTGTGTGTGTGTGTGTGTGTGTGTGTGTGTGTGTGTGTGTGTGTGTGTGTGTGTGTGTGTGTGTGTGTGTGTGACATGTGTGTGTGTGTGTGACATGTGTGTGTGTGTGTGTGACATGTGTGTTGCATCAGACTGTGTGTCTGATCAGCTCTCGGCTCATGAATTGAACATTAATGATATACATCCTGATGTCAGTGGTTATCTGCTCAGAAGACGCTTTATATTGCTACAGCACTCAGTGCTGTCAGAATCCCTGTCACTGTACCACTGGATCAGCAGGAATCTGTAAACGTTGCTGGGTTAAAGTTATGTGTTGACTTAAATATAGGTGTTTGCTCACAATGCCAAAGCTGACATTAGTATTATTGAAGAAGCCACGCCCGAAAGCACACCCTGCCTACTCATCTATTCTATCTCTAAATTGGACCATCATTTACAAAATGAACACTGTGCTATATTGAATAGAACCTGAAACTAGCAATGAAACCCATGAACGAGCCCGAAATTTTTTTACAAAGTTAATAAATCGGGTGAGAAGTAGGGGCTATTTTTTTTATAGACTTCTATACAATCAGACGTCTTTTTACAAACAGTGGAGTCTCCTCCTGCTGGCCATTACAAGTAATGCAGGTTGAAGGCACTTCTGAATGAGACCCGGAGGTTGCTGTTTGATTAGGCCCAATAACAGTATGCAAGCGTGTTCCTTATGTCAATACGCACATTGGTATGCGTGAAGTTTTACCACCTTTAAGCATACAAGTCTTACATGCTTGCATGCTAACATATGTCAACTACAGCTGCACACAAACTGTAAGAGACTCTGATGTTCATTGGTTTAGCAGGAGTTTGGACAAATGAATCTTTGTACCAAAATGTATTGCAATCCTTTCAATAGTTGGTTGTAGATTGCAGACATTAAATGGTGGGCTTGCCAATAGGCCGTCACTATCATGTCCAAAGCCACGCGGCTAGCGTGGCAAATTATGTAGCTCACAGCACTCTCTTTTCTTTCTCTTGCAGCTACTGACAAAGTGAGTGCTTTTATTCACATGTGAGCTGTTTAGAAAACATCTTTCAAATATACCTACAGCCTTCTAAACCAGATGTTGTATTCTAATTACATGTGTGTTGAATGTTCTAATGTACCAGTAATGGATGTGACCCTATTTAACTGTGACATTTCTTAATGTTTCCAGTGTCAAAAGAATGAAACCTCCCATGATAATTGTTAATCTGAGCAGCAGATTTGGTCTGTCTGTGACTTCACTGCTGGTTTCTCACTATCGGTCTGATAAACTGAGTGCTGGAGGCTGCCGAGCTCCAATCAATACAGGCATTTCAATGTTTGATAAGGATAAAGGGCCTTTGAATTTAATGGCTTTACACTTTGCAAAGTGAATAAGGCTATGCTTTCCAATGGGCACCTCTGGCATGGAGTTGTGGAAACAAAACCAGCTTTAAATCTGTTCTTTTTTATGCTTTTTGTTGAAGAATAAAACATTGGTACTATCACATACAGATGTTAACCCTAGATTCAATAAACTCCTGTTGTATTTAAACTGAAAATGAATGAAATCCCCAATCAAAGTCCCCCTTTTTGAATAGATATGTGAGCCGAACTGATCAACATTCAGTTCGAATATTCACCAGGTCATGTTTTTGGTGTTTGGGCTTTTATTTCCTGATTAAGACAATTGACCTTGTCTTTGCTATTAGATGAGACATAAGTCAGATAGTGCATTGATTTATGAGGCAGATGGTTTTATGCTGAGACGATGATAAATTAAGTGGCCTAGATGTGTTCATTCATTGATATTCCCTCGCAGTACTGGCAGCTCTATATACATTACCAGTATAAGGCGTTAAGCTCTGTACAGAAGCCCTGTGTTTCCTCTCTGTCAGGTCTAATATCACCGTGGCTGTTTGAATATTGAGAGGATTTTTTCGTTCAAATGAGGGAACTGCTGGCTTTTTAAAACACCTTCAGGAACCATTGGAGAACACTCCAAGATATATGAAATATAAACAAGAGGTTTATTTTGATAATGCTGGAGGGCAAATATTTTACATAGGCTTACAGAGGCTGCTGAGTTCAGCTGAGTTTGAGTTTGAGTTTTTTTTCCACCGCAAAAATGAAAAAGATTTGCAATACAAGGCCACAGTGAGATCATTATCTTTCAATGTTAGGTTGGACAATAGCTAGAATGAGACATTGCCCCAAATAAACCTTACCATATCTGTGATGTAGAATGAAGACTTCTTTATTTTATTAAATGCTAAGATTCTTCTTTTCTTCAGTTATTTTAAATTGGGATTCTTAGCATTTATTTGAAGGTTGCTCAGACAAGGTAAAAAATCCTCTGATCACAAAGTTACTTGCTGGCTGTTATGAGTTTTCAATCGTGTAACACTGTCCTCGTCAGTGTTAAAACAGTTTGCATAGTTGTCATGTAACTGAAGTATATCCCTACTGATATTAGAGTTGAACAAAATCTTGTGACACATGATCAGCCAATAATGATAGTCACATAAACAACAATCAATCAAACAAACAAACAAACAACAATTCGAAGGCAAGGATGCCTTCGAAAATAATAGTTTTTCAAAAGCATTTTGACCAAGTCACAGTGGGAGACATTACAATGGTAACTCATTCTTTTACTTGTCAGCCAACATATACATACAGTTGCAAGAAAAAGTATGTGAACCCTTTGGAACTACCTGGATTTCTGCATAAATTGGTCATAAAATGTGTTCTGATCTTCATCTAAGTCACAACAATAGACAAACACAGTCTGCTTAAGCTAAAACCACACAAACAATTATATGTTTTTATGTTTTTATTGAACACACCATGTAAACATTCACAGTGCAGGGTGGAAAAAGTATGTGAACCCTTGGATTTAATAACTGGTTGACCCTCCTTTGGCAGCAATAAACTCAACCAAACGTTTCCTATAGTTGCATATCAGACCTGCACAACGGTCAGTAGGAATTTTGGACCATTCCTCTTTACAAAACTGTTTCAGTTCAGCAATATTCTTG
Organism: Notothenia rossii; assembly: GCF_949606895.1. Taxonomy (NCBI): domain Eukaryota; kingdom Metazoa; phylum Chordata; class Actinopteri; order Perciformes; family Nototheniidae; genus Notothenia; species Notothenia rossii. The sequence continues at coordinate 27,511,050 of NC_136902.1, forward strand.
GGATGTCTGGTGTGAATCGCTCTCTTGAGGTCATGCCACAGCATCTCAATTGGGTTGAGGTCAGGACTCTGACTGGGCCACTCCAGAAGGCGTATTTTCTTCTGTTGAAGCCATTCTGTTGTTGATTTACTTCTGTGCTTTGGGTCGTTGTCCTGTTACATCACCCATCTTATGTTGAGCTTCAATTGGTGGACAGATGGCCTTAAGTTCTCCAGCAAAATGTCTTGATAAACTTGAGAATTCATTTTTCCGTCGATGATGGCAATCTGTCCAGGCCCTGAGGCAGCAAAGCAGCCCCAAACCATGATGCTCCCTCCACCATACTTCACAGTTGGGAGGAGGTTTTGATTTTGGTGTGCTGTGCCTTTTTTTCTCCACACATAGTGTTGTGTGTTCCTTCCAAACAACTCAACTTTGGTTTCATCTGTCCACAGAATATTTTGCCAGTAGTGCTGTGGAACATCCAGGTGCTCTTTTGCAAGCTTCAAACGTGCAGCAATGTTTTTTCTGGACAGCAGTGGCTTCCTCCATTTTATGACCAACTTATGCAGAAATCCAGGTAATTCCAAAGGGTTCACTTTTTCTTGCAACTGTATGTATATAGGCAATAAATAAAGTAATATCTGCTGGACATCTTGATCCTTTCTATACTCAAATATGGGTTTTTGCCATGTTACCGAGATTAAAGCTGCCGTTTTCAACTTCAGAAATTAGAAAGTGATGCTTCTTTTTACAATTTCAGCTTTTGGGAACTTGTTTGTCATTCAACCAAGAAAGCAACTCAAACGTATTAAGCAGAAATTCAGGAGAATATACCTCACTTTCCCGCCTGCACTGTTTGATCGACAGCTAAGAATCGCAGTGTAGAAACAGATGATGTAAGAAAAATAATCTTGCACATTAAATTTGAACAAAAACAATCTGAGATGTTTCAACACAAAGGAGCCGCTCCCAAAAGACTTGCCTGGCCCTGTCAATGTTTATAGTGGCTGAGAGCTTTACAGGCTGAGGGTGGATGATGGATGTGGGGGTTTGTTGTTAATGGATCATGAATTTGAGCTCGGCTGTGTATTGACGTGGCTCTGTAATGGCAAAGGTTGGCTGCATAAATCCACAGTGAGGAGATATAAACAGTTAGGAGCTTTTTTGTAAAACACACACAATTAAGTGTTTGTATGTAGGCCTACTCATTTTCTACTCCAAATATCCTTCCTTTCCTCCAACCTCCTCCTCTCTTTTCTCTCCTTTCTTCTCTCCCACCTTTCCTCCCCTTTCCGTCCTTTCTTCTCCTCCTCACCCTCCTCCCGGTCTCACAGTGTGTGACGTCATCACCGCGCTGCCGGCCCTTGTTGTGATGTGGAAGCAGAGACGTGGAAAATGAGTAGCTGGCACCTCCCGCTGATGCTCGTCTGGCAGCGGCGGTTACTATGGCTACATTGCCGGTGTTGGTTGTCGCTATGGTTACCCTGCTAGTGTTATGTCCCACAGCAGCTGTAGGTCTGGCAGGAGAAAGAAAGACAAGCTCTGTACTGTAGACTGATAGTACAAAGAGTATGCTCTGAAATAACACAGTAGTTGATTGACTACTATATAAAGATTTTGTTAAATTATAAAATGATTTACAGCCTCTGCCAGCATTTAAGTAGTCCAACAATATGACATTTTACAAGCAGGTTTACAATATGCAGGAGCCTGTTTATTATATTGAATATGGAGATGGATTGTGACCATGGGGACATGAAACTGAGAAAATATTCAACAGACAAGCTTCCCTAACTAGCTTTTTTCCGAGCTTTTCACACAATAAATGCTGTTTGTAACTTTGTGTCATAGTTGACCGTTTGAGTTTGTGGCTCTGATAAAAGATACAGACTTTAAAGCCACACATTAACCCCATTTTGTGGACATAGCCTGCTTTGCTTTCCAAACAAAAGAAGATCTTGTCAACATTTTAGATGTGTAGTTTTTATTCAGCGGTCCTGGTATAAATCAAAATGAAAGTTATAAGTATTTTAATGCCAATAGAGCTTTATTACACATGCTCTTTTGTTTGTTTTACACATTTTTCTTTTCAGCCTCAGAATGTATTTTCATTTATTAGGGAACACGTGCTGAAGGAAATAAATAAAGCCTGAAGGGATTTCTGTTGGACTCATCCCTTATCATCCACAGACATAGAGTGTTATGAATTAGCTGCTTCATAAAAGCTCTTTCTGTTTCACGATAAAAGGCTTTTAATGCTGTGAAGGCCCATGACTAGTAGTACATTATAGTTGATACAGTATGAAAATAGGAATATAAAAAAAGGAACAGGATTGCCCCGATAGCATACATTATTTTTATTTTTTTAATACTTTATTTTTAAGTTGTTAAGACATTACAAAGGAAACAACAAAGAACATACAACATACTGGGGTAATACATCATCAATATGTTCTCAGCAGTTATTCTTGTGATATGGGAAGATCTCCCTCACAACGGGTTCATAACAAATCTGTGTGAAACATACAATAGTAGCAAAGTTATGCAAGAGTTATAGACGATTGTACAAAAAGGAGTAAAGCAAAATAAAAGAAATATCTCAGGGTTATGTGACCCCCCTCTTCATGTGCAAAACCCATTTGGACCAGTAATTGTCACATTTTTCACTACAGAGTCTTAGAGAAAAAGTCAGCCTCTCCATACGAAACAAGTCATTTACAATGTTTAACCACTCTCCCTTTGTTGGCTGATCTTTCATGAGCCATTTTTTGGTAATTGCCTTTTTACTGGCGACAACATACATTATATGTAATATTCATTTATTCGCTGTAAAAAAGATGTGAACTTTAATGTAATACGGACAGTAATGGGTACCGAGAACCGGTACTAAGTCAATACCGGTACCTGTTTGACCGGTATCGGTATACCGTTAAGCCGCTGGACAAACGGTGCTGCTATCAGTATATCTGTTACGGCTACTTCCTTAGTTTAACTTTAAACCATTCTGGTTGGTTGGGAACCCTCATCACGTGTGATGTATCCGGTTTGAGACCCCTCTGATTGGCCACTGTAAATGCCACTCCTCATCTCTCTCAACAGCACTCTTATTATTGTTGAGAGACTCCCGCAGGCATGGCGGACAGAGCGAAGCGATCCAAGGTCTGTGTGCACTTTAAAAAAATGTAGTGGCGATAGTGCAAGGTGCAATCTATGTACTCAATTAGTTGCTTGTAAAGGGGGTGACACAAGCAACTTAATGAAGCATTTGCAACCGAGACACTCATTGAATCTAAAACGGTGCTAGCGATACTGCTAGTGCTAATAGTGCTAATAGTGCTAGCGGACTTCAGCCTCGCCGTGTGTAAATGTGACCTGAGCGAAGGCTCGCAGGCAGGTTAGCTGCTCGGCGGGTAATATGTTTTGTTTACCTGGGTGCAGTCTTGCAGGCACATCGCCTTGTCTTTTTTTAGTTTATTAATAATAATAATAATAATAGATTTAATTTGTTAGCGCTTTTACAGGTGCTCAAAGACGCTTAACACCAAATTATTGAAAAGTATCGATAAGAGTATCGAAAAATAACGATACGGTACCGGTATCGATAAAATCCTAACGATACCCATCCCTAGAATACAAGCTCTATGGTGCATTCATTTCTCTTTAATGTTTGCAGGAGTGACTTGATAAAGAAACCCTGTTGCTGTTGCCCCGAGGGAAGAGCTGCGTGGCAGTGAAGACGTTCTCCTAACATGTCTGTTGTAGTATTTTACTGTCACTGTGTCATAGTTGTAGGCCTGTGTTGCATAATTCACATCCCACGTTGGGTGGTGCTCATTAGGCTGGATCAGTGCTGCTGCGCCTCCTCTTTCTCTCTGCCACGGTCTCTCCTTTCACTCTCTGTTTATTACTTCTTTAAATTCCTTTTTCCACATTTCATTTTCACCTATCCCTGGGAGACAGTGTCAGACAGGATATTGATTTTAGTATTTACGTTCACAGGTTGTAGGATCGGTATTTGACTCTGTCTGTCTGTGTTTTCCAGACAATTACATCACCTTTTTCTAATCTGCAGAGCTCCTCTATAATAAACAAGCAAAGGAAGAACATTTCACAGTGTTCGTTCAGTTTTACACTTCCTTATTTTACTACCAGTGCTACCATGCAACTTCAATTACACTTGTGATCTGTTTTGTAAAACAATCCATAACCTCAACGATTACTGATTTGTGAAAAATATCTAACTTTTTTGCCCTAAAACACTTTTCTTTCTCTTTAAAAGGAAATATTTTGATCAAGTTAGATGATGATTCTTAAAACACTTCTTGTCAATCCAACATCAAAGCTTAGATAGTGCTGCATGTATTGATTGGTGATCACTTAATATTAGGATTTGTAACTATTTTCAAATAAATACAGAAATTAATGTTTGCAATTATCTGTTTTTATATGTTTTGATAACTTTGATCAAACTTTGATTCAGCGTTTATTTGGCAAAACATATATTTAACTATATTAAAAACATAACATTTGGTAAATGTCGTAATCTGCTCTTGCCACATCGAATGCAGCTTCATATGAACCTGAATGCAACCTTAGCCACATGTTTTATGATTGGCAGCTGCTATTCTAACTCTATATCTATTATTACTCTGTATGTCTGGGTTTTATCTATCAGTCCTATCTAATCCATGTCTCCTTTTCTTACCGGTGAGTTATGTAACTGGCATGGAGGGACAAGAACAAAAGCACATTTATCTCTTGTCCTCGTCTCTCTCCATGCTCCTTTGATCACATTGATGACAAGGTTATATAAAAGATGCTGAATGGTAGGACAGTCTTTTTTGTTCGGATCAGGAGGAACAGCTGACTTGAATATTTTTTTGTGTGTTCTGTCTGCGTGTGTGAGGTGATATCAGTGCGTCAGCTATGGTTTTAAAAAAGTGAGTTAAAGTCTTGGCAGGACTTTGATCAATACCTAATTCTAGAGAGATATCACCATCTAAAACCTGCTCTTAGGCCCCAGCCACACGAGGACGATAACCAGTAGCGGACTGGCCATCGGGACGATGGGCCTGTACTGAAGTGGCCGGGTCGGACGATGTGGGCCGGTCTGATAAGTCACTAGCCCAGGAGCAAACGCTTGCCTCGGGGAGGGAGAAAAAGAGCCAGAGCGTCCACAGCGGAGAATAAACAGAAGGGCAACCATGCGCGAGAAGTCTTCTTCGTTGCTTTTGTGGCAGGAGTACAGCGCCACTTACAGGGCCGGCATACAACGTCTCCAGCGCTTTCGAGCGGTCGCATGTGAACTGACACGTTTCTGGTGCCTATTGCGTGTGGACGGAAGACCTTTTTGATATCGATTTCGGTCCATTCGCGTTATCGTCCTTGTGTGGCTCCAGCCTTAGGCTTTAGGTTGGACTGAAATAAGATAAGATATAATGTCAATAATCTGACTCCCACAGTATGAAAAATAGGTTTTCTTAAAGAAAATAATTACTCAGAAACAAATATTGTTATCACAACCATGCAATTTGCAAAGTGTGGCTCTAACCCCTGAGGGAGGTTTTTCCATTATTGACTGTTTACCGCTAAATAATCTACACAAAGCAAAATGGTGCTTTAGGAAAACAATTGGTGCTAATATGTAAAATGATTAGTGAATCGACACCTTAAACAGTTTGATGAACTTTTACATTTTCAACATTGCCAGTAGTATAATCACTGTATTAGTTCTCAAATGACCAAACCCTTGTTGTTTCATTACACCAGCGTTTTGGCCGTTGCTGTCAGAGGATGGGATAATTCACTTTTAGCTCAGCAAAGAGCCTTAACCAGTCATCCAGTGCAGAAACAATCAGAGGGGGGTTAATGGGGCAGAATGGAGCGCTGGGTATCTGGAGCTGGAGAAGAGGAGCGCTAATGTAATCACACACTGACCGACTGACTGACTGCTGTAATAGATAGAAAGAGAAATACGGGGATTATTATGCGATGGCCCCAGCGGTGGTGGCGGCTGGACTGATTGTGCAACTGCCTGAAGGGAGAAAGGGTCTTTAAGGGTCCTTGTGTTAACCACTGTGGAGGAAAATAGGGTGTATTTAAATAACTGTCTTTTACTGCATGAACTGAATTTGCAGAAAGGGTTAGGATGGACTTAAATATGAATGTGAGAGATAGCAGGAAGCTGTTTTTATATTGACAAATGTTAATGTCCAATCTACAAGTTCAGAACAAAACCATTTCTACTATTATTTCATGGTCCACATTGTCCCAACTCGGCTGATTGGTCTGGCTTCACGTTTATTTATCCAACTTATTGTATACACTCTGTGTACTTTACTTTTCAAATGATTTCCCATTTGAGCATGTGAAATAGCACCATATCATTATTATGGATGTATAGAATAAGGCTTTCTATCACACACTGTATCAATCTAGCAAAACGTACATGTTATTATCTGCTGAAAAGAGATGTGTGTGTTTTGCAAAGGTACAAAACAGATGGGGATATTTAAGCACTGACATGAGATACTTATAAGCTGTAATTTAATTGCATTAAGGTTCATTCAAAGCAGCAGGTCAAGTAAAACAGAATTAATGTGACTTGAGTTTGGTCCAATCCAAACTCTGTTACAATGCTCACAAATTGCATCTTAAACATTGACCAGTGACATTCATTTTGAGACATTTGTATTATAATATCGCAGTTCAATAATGGTGCTGCTACAGTCATTCTAAAAGCAACACCTTTATTACACATTATTGCCTTCCCATTGATTTATATATAGTGATAAATCTGATTAAGAATGCTAATGCTTTCACTGCATATTGCTTCTTGTCTTGCCAATAATTGAAAACGAAATGAGAAAGTGAGCAAGGAAGAATCACGATATGGACGGAAAGTTAAATGAGTCATGGGAAGAGAGAAAGGCAGTCTTGGTGAAAATCAGTGGAGACAGTGAAGGATAAGTGAAACACACTGAACTTTAAGAATGCAGCGAGAGGTGAGATGAAGGAAGTATAGAAAGACACAGGTTAAGTTGAAGGGTAGAGAAGAAAACGAAAGGAAAAATGTGGTGATGGAAATGTATAAGATGGATAAGAGAGGTGTGTGAGGAGGGACATGCTCAGTGGAGTGGATGACTTTAATCCTACAGCAAGAGAGATTTATCTATGTCCTTTTGTATGATGCTAGAGGACACCAGTGGACCATTATAGAGAGCATGTCACACTGTGGGTTTAGATGATAGAGAAATCCATTAACATGTAAAGAGTAGGTGATATTTTAAAATTAAAGACACATATGCAGAATTAATTACTGGTAAGTGTGGCTTGGTTTCTTGCACAAAGACAAAGTACATGTCCATAAGTGTGCACACGTTGGCTGCCATATCTAAATTAAAAGATGGAACGAAAATGGACTCAGTTTTTTGTTAATGGTCCAGAGCAGTCCTTCAAACTTTTTTTTAAAGAATGTACCCCCTTATCCAATGGCGCAGTGCCATTAGTGTCTGATTTACTCATAATGACTATGTTTCACTACATTTTTGTATTTTGTGAGCTGCATTGTTATGATAATTTGCACTGAGAATGTATTGAAAAAGTTATATCTTTTAGTTTTTCAGCTAGTTTTCAGCTATGTTTCATCCATAATTAAAATGATTGATTTGTGTCTGTCATACTGAACAAACGCTTAGCTTTTGTTTGCTGCAACACTTTACTATTAATGGCATTTAAGGAAATGTTGAATACAAAATAATGTCTATTTATATGTTGTTATACTATTCACTATTTAACAGATTTTTTGTAAAATAACATTGCATAATCCCTACTGGAGCTCCAAAATACCCAAAGTCTACAGCCCCATTTTGAAAAACACAGTGTTCTAAAAAATTGCATAACTATTGCTTTGTAGGGTAAAAAGGCAGACTTTCTTTGAACAATAATTGAAAAACCTGGACGACTCTTACAGTGGCTCAGGTTGGCAAACATGAGCTTATTGGCTGTACTCCACTAGGAAATATTCAAACAGTGTCCTTTCGAAGCAGGGGGAATTGCCTGCTGCTGCTTCAAATGTGAAAAGAATCCTTTGAATGTGTTATATAGTCAAGGTCAGTTTGCTGAAGGTTTGTCCTCTTTAAATATGGCACATCTCTTCAAGGACACCTGCCTGCATTCAGCTTCACTGAACCCTCTACCATGGGTTAGCTGCTGGAACACTTAATGGCGGGAATTACAACATTACGGCGGTGCACAAGGCCAGACCATCACCGGTTATGTGGCACACTATTACAGATCCTTAACCTATAGACTCTGTAACTGTGAGAGTATACAGTCTGGGGAGGCAGCTGTGTGTACATGCTGCTATTAAGACGGAGAAACAGACTAAACCCTGTTGAAAAATTTATGAATCACCTCCACTTACTAATTATCTCAGATTGACTGTGAGTGTCCTGCCATCCTATATCCAACCTAGGCTTTGGATGTTCCTTTTGAATGGGATTTCTTATAATTAGCACAAAAACCTGCCCACGGCAGCAGTGCAAGCCCGGGCTTAAACCATATGTGATCATAATTATCAAGAAATCCCTCTGCTATTAAACACCCACTATCTTCAGTTCCTCACAGAGTTAACTGCGGTCTCTATGGGATTTAAGCTGCACGGCATAGCAGAGAGAAATAGGGGTTGAACTGACAAAGTGCATAAGATAGTAATGACAGACTTGGACATATTTGTATGGTGATAAAAGAAACGGGAGACAAAAGATGGAGCAATGTGTTGAAGAAATAACTGATAATGTTCAAATTAACCAAGGCAGATTCACATTCTTTACATTTACGGTATTTTCTTGGTTTTATCAGCATATTCTATGTTTTAGCTGATCTAATTAATTGCAAACAGTTTTGTTAGAGCGATTAAAGTGATTCAGCCTTAGTCAGATTAACAGCCATTCAAAACGTCTTCTTAAGAAATGGAGCCATTTAGCAAAGAAATCAATTTAGCCTATAGTAAAATTGCTTCAATCAGTGGTTTCACTCACTGGGGTGAAGTACATTTGCATGCACTTGCTTTGACCTGTAAATGTGAGCCTTTGAAAAATCTTTCCTGACAGAATTAACCTTCAAGGTAACTCAGAGCAACAGTGCTGAAGCGTGTGAGCTATGTTACACTTCCACTCCTATTTAACCTGCTTCTGTCGGAGTGGCTGACAGCTAGCTACTGTAGCTCCTCTGATACATTTTTCGCACTCTTTCATTTAAACTCTTTATTGAATTAAAGGGTGTACAATACCTGGAATAAAATGCCAGACTGGTATTAACAGTACAGTGTAGAGAATGGAAGAAAAGCTTCGAGAACTATTCTGACTAACTAGCGCTATCATGGTGCTTGTTTGCTAGCATGGCGCTTGTTTACTAGCATGGCGCTTGTTTACTAGCATGGCGCTTGTTTACTAGCATGACGCTTGTTTGCTAGCATGACGCTTGTTTGCTAGCATGTCAGTGGCTAGCTCGGCAGCAACAGTTGAATTAAATTACAATTGTGGCTATCAAGCAAGTTAGCTAATAAGTGCAACCTGTAAAAGCTTAAATGGCTAAGAACTGTTGAAACTACTGCAAACAGTATATCAATTAGGTTCTTTCTCAGCATTTACTTGCCTCCATAAGTCTGAGGCTGAAACCACATCAGTGTAGTTCTTGGTAATGAAGTTATTTTAAATGTTCGTTGCTAGCAGAAAGAAACTATTGACAGTTGCTGGGGAATCAAATAATCCACCTTTTCATATTTTTAAAAGCCATTGGAGGTTTATTGAACTGTTGGATGTCAGACTGTAATTTGGCTGTTAAGTGTGGACAAGAGTCAGGATTTATGAGCAATGGTGGTGATTTCCCTCCCTGAACTATCGTTGTGCACTGGGAGCCCTCTAGTGATTCCCTCCCCAGTTGTCAGTGTGTTCAGTTAACCTGGCTTTGTGTTATTCTGTCAAAACTGAGGTCAGAAATGAATGGCTCCCTCAGATGGTCCCAGAACTGATCTGATCTGAGCAGCAGAGCAGAAAGAAGTGGTCTATGGCGAATGTGTTGCTTCACCAGAGTAATTTATTTCATGAGAGACGCAGAGAAACACTCAGCCCTTTAAGTATAACAAGTGAGTGGAGGGTTAGGGTTTTAAGACTATCACTTCGGCGAGATTGAATTTCTCACCAAAGTGAATTTAATTAGTTTTTCTTAAGTAAATGAAAAGCTGTTGTCTTCATCAGCTTCTCTCTATAAACAAGTCTTACATTAACATAAAGTTGTCCTCCAAAGTAGGAACAGGCGTGTTATTTCACATGAGAAATTCATGTCAGGGTTTAGGCTGCGCTCTTTTCACTGGTTGAACTCATTCAGTTTAGTTTCACCTTATCATTCAGTCTCACCCTTTGTTTATGCTGTGTTTGCCTTTACTATTCAGAAGCACATTAGGCTAAAGCGGAAGCTATAGAGGCGCTTAACTTAAGTCAATTGAAGGAATATGTCTCTTTTGGAGCCTGTGACACGAACCCAACAACTGTTGTGCAATGAAATAGTGGGCTACTAGTAATCTCGAACCGTCAGTTTAAAAAAGAAAAAGCGATACCGTTCCGATAAATATCAATAATTTCGAACATCGCGGGAAAATTCCTTCGACTCATTTTGAGGTTTTGGGGGAAGCCGGAAGTGACGTCAATGCGGGAACGCTTCACTGTGCGGCGAGAGAGCCAAACACGGACAAAGTGTGTTGTCATGCGTAGAAATGGTGAATTACTGAGTTTAGGCACGTTAATAACGTTTTAATGAAGTTGTATATTCATATTTGTCAGTGCTTTCATGTCAATTCGGCGAACATAAACATAAATGATCGTGGTGAAGATGATGATTAAATTAGGATTAAAAATCGGTAGTGAGAGCTGCTGAATTTCCTCCCGTCGGATGTGATATAAAAACAAATCGATTATTTTTGTAAACTCAAGTGGATGAAACTACATTTATTAGTGCTTTCATGTCAATTCGGCGAACATATGATACATTAAATGATCATGAGGATGATGATTTAAAAATCGCCGTACGCCGTACCCCCACTTATTTGAAGCATGATTTCTTTTTTTAATAGTCTAATACATCTAAAATCATTGCCAGTGTTATCAGTTGCAAGTGTGTGTTTGTTGTAATAATGACGAAAACATAATAGGCAGATTTCACAGTAATTATAATAAAAACGTAGCTCAAGCATTTATGCAACTTGATTTGAAGCATGTGTGTGAGGGGCAGAACTGTGTGTGTAGGGTGACCAGGTGTCCCGCACTGTGCGGGACTGCACACACAGCATTTTTATTATTTGTCCCGCGTCCCACACATTGAGACTATGTCCCGCATTTGAGTGATAGTCGCGCAGAAAGGCCGGATCGGTTCGGTGACAGCCGGCACCGCCCTTTATTATTATATTGTCTAAACGGCATCATGTAAGTTGAGCTGACAGGCAACACAGAGGTCACCAAGCCCCCTAAACTGTCATCGCTGTCTGAGCTTGCTGCTGTGTGCGCCATCGTTCGTTTACATGCAGATGCTGGGATCCTGAACGGTGCAGCTGGAGCGCTGTGCCCGCATTGACGTCACACATAATTTGGCGGGACTTGAAGAATCCCCGAGAAGATCCAGGAAATGGTCAACATTGAAGGGCAGATTAATGGTTTTCAAAGTACAAATATCCAAAATCAGTTCAGTAACGGTTTTCAAGGGGACAATATTTAATCAAATTGATGGGTTTGGATGATGGGGGAAAATCGTGTCACAGGCTCTTTAAGCTTTTGTTTGGCTCTATAGGAAGATGTTCAATATTCAGCCCACAAAGTTGTGATTGGCTGGTTTGTTTATGAAACGAGGGGAAATGGAGCCAATGCACAACACACGTTTTTCAGTGTAAAACATTGTTATTATTTTTACAGCAGAGTATAATCTCCCAACTCAACTTTTTCGAAGCATTTTAGTGTCTTCCAGGGACAGGAAATGTACTTACTGTTGTAGTTTACCTCCCGCTCATATCATCACTATTTTCCTGATGCAATCAACATCCTTTATTCAGGAAAATAGCTTAGATATCTGGCTGTACACTTCGATTTTAGTTTAGCATTAACTATTTTCTCAGCAGTTGGTAGAGGCTAGAGGAAAACCTTATAGAAGAATGAACCTACTCTCATTAGAAAGACACAAACAAGCCTCAAAATAAATGCTGATGTTGCTTTTGAATAGGTTTGCTAACTTTATTATGACTTTAAATTGATAATAATTCATTTATAAGTTAATGGATTGTTTTTCTGCCCCCAGATGACCAACACATGTATTAAAAACATTCTTAAAGTAAATTATGTTCAATATTTGATTGAAAAATATTTATACATAATTATCTGAGAAATAATCAGGATTTCATTTGAGGATTTAAACGTGTTAATCTTATAAACATGCTGCTGATGTAAAAATGATAACCAAACTATCTTTAATGTCAGAGCCAGAGATACTTTCATGTCTTCCTCTGCTTCTAATTTATTCAGCCTGGACCTTTATCGTGGGAAGAATGTGCTGTGCAGACGGTAACAGCCACACAATAAAAACAAACAGCATCACATGATGGACTTGTTCATTAGAGTTGTTTATCTTTGATCGGGACGTTGTGTGTTCTCAGCGTCTCACACACCTCTCGTAATAACTTCAGCCGGGCAGCGGGTCGATAAACGGGCCTTTTTAAAAGCATATTAAGCTCTTTCTCTTACTCAGGACTAATATATGAACACATTCATGCCTGTGCGCATTTGTGTTTGTTTCTGTGCCTGCATTATTCACATGAGCCACAATAATCAGGCCTCAGCAGACTGCAACTGGGTCACATCAGGTCAAACTGTGCCGTGTGAAGATATTTGTTTATCCTCATTTTCCACTCCTGTTGGTTATCTAATTATCACATCCAACATCATCACTGAATCCCACACTGGTTCTTTCTTTGATTCAGTGTATGACTGCTCAGTTTTTCGTATTGAAACAAGATAAAAAGTAAAGTGTTGTCCTATATTTGAACATCTTAAATTCTTCAACATTGACACCTTTTACGGGACATGTCACCAACGTGAACCAATCTCAACATCCTAGTTGAATATAAGCTGTTGTGCTGTATGTTGCGAAATCATCTTATTGGGCTATATCTTTTTGTAAGGTTATATGGCACAAATACCACAAAGATTACATTCTTGAGTAAAACATTTACTGCAAATTATTTATTGTATGAAGTCCTAGGATTCAGATGGTTGAACTCACTTATAAAGAGCAAAACAGCAATACAAAAGCTATGTATACGAATAAGAAACATTTGGAATGTGGTCAAGTCAGTGTAGCCTTAAAATCACACTTTTGATATACTATGTATGGAAAAGGGCAAAAATCTGATTTTAATTTCAAATGTATTTTCTCAATGTAAAACATGCAAACTTACATTACAAGAATAACTTATTGAATCTAATCTAATACAAAGTCCTGTGCAAATGCAGCGTTAAAAAGAGCAGTTTTTCCCATAAGCTGACTTAGTGTTGGGGACAAGACGAGGTCACGTCTCTCTCCAGCAAGGTTAAAACTCCCATCAGCGTGTCACATCCTGTTTGATTTCCTGTCAGAGCAGCTGATTGTTAGGATTACACAACTTTGATGGAAGGAAGGTTCCAAGGCTTAAAAAAGAAGATATAAACAGACAGTCTGAGGCAGGAACGGTGTGTTTAATGTCTGCTGACAAACATGGGAAATCTCTGACACTTATGGTGGATATATCTCAGCTGGTATGACAGGACCATAATGTATGATGGGTAAATGCTTGTCACCTTGAGCTAAGTAATTTTAACATTGAGAATAATTATTCTGTCTAAAGGCACATATGTTTGTCTCAGTAAAAACAGAGTACAGAAGCTATTAAACGGGTAAACCCTGACATGTGTCAACAGTTTCCAACATCAAATCCTCCAGAAACATTTAACTGTTGTAATTAATGCGACACAACGTGATTTGTCACCTCTATCTCATACCGCTGATCTTGTTTGTAGCAATGTTTCTTAAAATGAGGACAGTAATTTCCCATTAATGGCACTGTAACAAGGTTGGAGCCTGTTCTTCCTTCTCTTTTGTCTTTACTAAGGAGCACAAACAAGTGGTTTTTCTCCATTAGCCTTTCACCGCCTCTGCCATCCTTAGAAAGATGAATTCTAGACATACTCAAGCTCTACACAATGAGGATTAAACACTATGTTACCCAATAATAAGCATAAACCAGACAAACCTGTCTAACAATATTCATATTTTTGGGGTTTTAAGAAAGTTCATTACCTTTCAGAACAAATGTCGGCTCTTCAAAGGTTGTAAAGTGCAATTTCTTTATTTTCTGTATTAAAAAAACTAACTTTGTTGTGAATATTTAAGGAATACATTAAGAGAAATACACCTTTGCTTTGTTTTCTCGAGTTAAATGTGGACTTAGATAAAGGCTACATGTTAAGGTCTTCCATGAGATATAACATGGTGAGTTTTAAAGACTTTTATTGTTGTGTTAACACTTTTTAACACGTTTTGAAGAAGCGTGCTTATTTTTTTATTTCTCAGATAAAGCAAGGCGTGCTGTTTTCCCTGTTACCAGTCTTCAGGATAAGCCTATCACCTAATATGAATTGTACAGTCATGAAACTGGTATTTAAAAAAAAAAAAAAAAAACTGAATAGTCCAGAATCCCCAAATTAGCTCACTGTTGTAATGATTCTAATGTTTAACATGATTGACTTTTGTGAAGCAGATTTCCATATCATCTTGAAGTCTGGTGGCTGTGTTTGATCTGTGTCCGTGTGTTTGAACTGTGAGGCACACCTAAAGGTCAGCGGAGCTCCGACGTGCCCGTCAGAGCCGCGCTTTGTTCCGCTGCTAGCAAGCTCAAACTGCCTGTTATATTCAAAGCACAAAGAGCTAGGCACTTTTTTGAAGCACACAATGGTTTCCTTCAAATGGCTTCCACTGTGGAAGTAATGTATGATGGACCCACTGCTAGGTTGTCCTCATAGAGTTATTATATTCTAGTGTTTTGCTGGGACCAAGTATTTTCTTATTACTTTAAATGCTGTGCACGTTTATGAAGAAGCCACAGGCCGCCATATGGGGTGTGTGTGTGTGTGTGTGTGTGTGTGTGTGTGTGTGTGTGTGTGTGTGTGTGTGTGTGTGTGTGTGTGTGTGTGTGTGTGTGTGTGTGTGTGTGTGTGTGTGTGTGTGTGTGTGTGTGTGTGTGTGTGTGTGTGTGTGTGTGTGTGTGTGTGTGTGTGTGTGTGTGTGTGTGTGTGGGGCGCGTGCATGTGTGTGTGGCGCGTGCATGTGTGTGTGTGGTGCATGTGTGTGTGTGGCGCGCATGTGTGTGTGTGGCGTGCATGTGTGTGTCTTAATTGAATGTGCATATTTATGAGCTTCTGAGTGAAGAGGTCAGAAGGTTTTTGCATGCATAATATGTGAGAAAGAACTTTTCTCTGTGCAGGCTTTGGCAGACTAATTTTTAGTGATATATCACTATGTATATTCTCTCTATATAGATTTCAAACTGATCTGATGTCCAAAAATGACCCTTTTCTTGTTTTGTAGATGCTCTTTTGAGTGTAAAGCTCATTCTCAAACACATTGCAATCCATGTGAATGCTTTATACTAGTTCATGCTTTTCATGTGAAGCAGCAGCAGCAGGCCATGTTCTGTTTGCTTTAGCATCAACCAAATATAGCATTTAATCGATGCATGTCACCACCGACTACATTTGGTATTCTGTCAATCTATAAATACTGTATTCCAAATGTTCCAAACTGTTATCATTGGGCCATAGGGTCAATCCCCATTGTGTTACCTACTTTTCCCATTGATATTGGCCCAACGGACATTTATTTAAATTATTCATATTATTAAAATATCATTGAGAATAGAGGATTGTTTTTGTTTTGCTATTTTAACTTTTCCCTTAAAAAACAAGCAATAAATCCAAACCTCCTTCTTCACCACAGCTCCAACTTTCTGACCCTAATCTAATCTCAGCGAATATGAACTGAAGGTTAATTTCAGGCTTCACCTCATTAGACGCCACTTCCTGTCTAAAACATAAGCTGTACAGTGAGACTGAGAGAACAGGATGCTCTCTATTTATAGGATGTAACAGGGTGCTGTGTTGTGGTTTGCTGGGACACCCTCTGTCACACACAGCAGATGGAGACTCTGTGTTGGTGGAGGAGCTTGTGTCTCTGGGTTCTCGTTTGCATATGGTTTCTCTCTGTGGCGCGGCAGGAACAGTTGCTCGGCAGCTCAGGTGCGAAACAGGGAGAGAGGGGAAGATGAAGGTTAACCCTTGTTTCACCATAAGATGACAAATTATGGTGACGGGCAAAATAAGATTACTGTTTCATTGCGACTCTCAACCCAACGTTTTATACATACAGCTTTAATTATCTCTTGATTTAAATACAACAGATCACAAACACAGGAATACAGATCCAATTTTGATATGTTCTCTTTTGTGAAATGTTTATGGTAACAATATAAAGCATTGATATGTACAACCTACCTTTTCTCTACTGTGTCATGTAAACGGTCTGCAAAGGCTAACATCCAAAAGTTCCCTCAAGAGGAAGTTTCTCTCCCACACACTGGGCTTTTATAGTTAGCACTTTTCATGCTCTTCTTCTTAGTTTTCTGGAATAGTTCAAGTATTATGAAACTGGCAAATCCATAAATCATCTTCCCATGTATTCCTCTGAGCTCATATCTACAAATCTGATAACAGGGTCCAATGTGGAGAAAAGTGTTTTCCCCCTGTTTACAAACAATGCAGAGATATTAAACAATACATCACTTTTATGATGACTCGCATTGCTTTGCTTAAGAATTATAACATACTCCCAAATATATGCAGAGGGTTTTGTTTTTTCCCTCATGCAAAGAGGTAGCAATACAAATACAAATAAATTAGACAATAGAAATCATTTCACAGCTTGCAATAACATGTTGTGTTATTTCCCTATGGCCATTACTGCTGTTTCAGAGCTACCGTTTAGCCAAGGATGTGAAACATTGTTGAGGATACACAGAAGTGTTGCTGGAACAATTTCATTATTTTCCTATACAGTTGCACTTAAACTCAAAGGAAAGTTTGCAGTACAGTAACAGCATTATGGTCGCTCCATTTTTATACCCAGATGTTTTGCTGATGGTGATATTTAATATTCAATTGAGATTTCACCTGAAATGCACTTCATTATCTTTAGATGAAGGCACATAAGAGGAGAGCTATACACATTTGTGATTTGTTTTAATAGATTTTAAGGGTCTGTGTTTCCTATACGTTCTTCATTTCAAATGTATTCCTCAATCCATCCCCTTCCTCTCTCTCCTCCCTCCATCTTTTTTCCCTTCCCCTCTTCCTCTCTACCTCTAACCCTCTTATCATTCATCCTCCCTCTTCCCCTCATTTACTCCTCCTCCCTTCCTTCCTCCTCTTCCTTCTCTCTGTCTTTTCATTAATGCGCTGCCAACGGGGTGCCGTGGCGACAGCCTGCTAAAGCCGTCGCCACGGCAACATATCACGGTCTGTGGTTGTTGAGGCGTGTTGATGGGAGGCGGGGGGATGTAAATGAAGCTGCATCCTCTGCTGGGGCTGCTCCTCAGAGGAAGAGGAGGTCAGACAATCAAATATTAAATTCTCCAGACGTCGAGCTCCTTGTTTTGTCTCGCTGTCCTATTTATCTTTTCCCAACGCCCCCTTTATTCTTTAGATTGCCTTATTACGTTGATGTCTTTGTTTGATTAAGCTATACTCTGTCTTCCGCATCAGACCTTACAAACCCTAGGTTGGCCTTTGAACGAGAAATAACCATGCAGGTTAATGGTATTTGCCTTAACTGATTTGAAAAGGTAATTTTCCCCCATTAACATGAGATCGTATTTGCTTTCGATCTCCTATAGTGCATAGTGCTACATGCTTAAGATGGGTTTTTCTTTCATTTCCCAGGCTGTGCAGTATCTGTCTCATCTTTACGGTCAATTTGGACCTCACTGTCCACATGTTATACCAAAAGTATAGAAAGTGACCGCAAAAGAAAAGACACATTTCTGTTTTACAGCATTAACAGTCTTTTTACTACTAGATTTGGAGAAGAAAATCCCAGCCCTGCAATCTGATAAACATGTTCAGATCAAAGGTTGGAACTGTAAATAAAATATCCCAATATTTCAGAGTGAGGAGAATTTGAACCAACATAACATACCTTAAACCTGAAATCCTAAATCTTGAATTTCCTGAAATGGAACACACTTAATTGTTCAGTACATGATTGCCTGAGCCGTGTTTGTCGCCCGTTGATTAGCCAGTTTATCAAGCCGAAAACAATTATCCAAAACAATTTGAATATATAATTTGATTCATCATAACACATTACAAACATTTGTAGGTTTATTTATTCATTGTTGTTCTGACAAAAATAAATGGTTAAAAGGAGACCGCTGTGCCAGTGGAGGCCGGTAGTGGGAATACAATAACTCAGTTAGCTGAGCAAAATAATTCATACATCACGTCATAATGAAAATAATCATTCATTGCAGAATCCTGCAAAGCAAACAGAGATTAGAGGGGTTGGTACATACAATACACAATTAGCCCTGTAATGAACATGTAGGGGCAGTAGGACCCTGAGGAGGGATGGGGGGAGGAGGTGACATTTGGTGTTGAGGTTTAACATCTGATGCACACACACACACACACACACACACACACACACACACACACACACACACACACACACACACACACACACACACACACACACACACACACACACACACACACACACACACTGATACACACACACACACACACACACACACACACACACACACACACACTGATACACACTGACACACACACCCTCTTCTTGCATAGGCAGGTCTGTTGATCTCCCAACTCCAGACTTAAAAAACACCAGATCCTTCCAGACAAACGTGTATACATACACACCCCCATTTCTTGCTTGCACAGACAGCTTAATCCACATATGCACACAACACCCACACACACACACACACACACACACACACACACACACACACACACACACACACACAGCATACACACATGAATAATTCAGATCAATACAAAGCATTCAGGTTGTATTTTAAGTTGTGTTCATATGTGCAAGGTCACCTACTAACACACTGCCTTGATAAGGAGAGTGACTGGAGGCCCTCACACACAGGCAGACACACACACACACACACACACACACACACACACACACACACACACACACACACACACACACACACACACACACACACACACACACACACTCTTCTCTCTAATGGAAGGGGCTGGAGCAGCAGCTCTGGTAACAAATAACTGCCCCTCCTTTCTTCCTCCTCCATCTATTTTCTTTGTATCCTTCTCTGATCCTTTGTTTGCATATTTCTAATGTGTTTGTGTGTGAAGAGCCAAAGTCAACAGGAGAGGAGGAGGAGACTGGTTTAGTCAGTCTGAAATGCATGCCTGTTGTTGTTATTATTACTTTTTGGAGGAGGGAAAGAGCTCAAATGTGAAAGGAGGGAACATCAAAACATGAGGACAGAAAGAGGGACACACACTGATATGAATATGTGTGTGTGTCTGTGTAGCTTTAGACAGATTCAGAGTGTCATATCAGTCTTGCGGCGCTTTTTTGCTGTGCTAATGCTATGCTAATGTGATGCTAATTGACCATTCACTCTCTTGGCTCTGGCTTCTACGCTGATACACACACAAGCGGAAGTGAGCTGAATCACTGTTGTTGTTACATCATGTCGGTCGTACAACAAAAAAATACATGGTGGGAAAGATCTCAAGAGAAGTTTGTGATGCTAATAGCTGAGCTTTTAAATAATGATATTTCAATCCCATGCATTTGAATAATAAAAAAGAAATGAGCTCCGACAGCTGAACAGTAGCTGCAGGAGTGTGTCAGCTTCATGTGATTGATGGAGTAACGGCAGCAGACTCACAGCAGGAGTCGGATCATCTATATCGGGCAGCGTAGGATTTTCATTTAGCCTTTGGCGGATTGATTAACCACAGTTTTTGACAGGGGAAGCCATCTGTGGAGAGGTGATGAAAAGGTGTGTGAACTCAGTTGAGGTAAAGCTACTGAATCAAAGCTAATCTTAATATGCCCATATAAAACATGTTGGTAGCAATTGTCAAGGAGTGAACTCTGAGGCATGAACTCAATTGCACGACTCAAAACTCAGACTCGGATAGTGTTTCAAAATAAAGACTTTACTGGGATTTGCACAGTAATGAAAACAAGGAAAACAAAACAGTCTTTCGAGGAAAAATAGAACAGTGATCAATAACATAGATCCGTGAGAAGTCCGTGAGGTAAGCAGGAACGTAGGTCATAGAGAGACAATGAACAGGAGGGAGCTAACACAATATATACACAGGTAAAGGGGACACAGGTGGAAACAATCAGGGCGGGGAAAATAATCAAGGAAGCAGGAGACAGAAGGGGGCGGGGAGCGTGGAGGCCTGAAATGAGATGGAGAATTAATTAAGTGAATAAACATAAAGCACAGGACAAAGGGACATGACAAAACTAACATAAAGAATAAGCTTTCACTATAAGTTTCTTAGACATGACAGCAATGCTGTTTTCAGATATGATACACATACTAAATGGTTTGTGTTATTGTAGTTTACTCAAGGTTCTTGCCAACATTTGGTACATTTCAGATAACATTTAAACATTTCATGAAAACATTATAATTTATCTTGACACAACACTTTTTACTGAATAGAGGAGTGCAGGAATGTATCCTAAACTTGGAAATCCGTGTTCATCATACCAACGCCAGTGGTCTTTTGCACATGTTTTGTGTTAGATGCCTGAATTAGGAGTCTGCGGTTAATACAAGCTTACGAGATGTTCCTGTTTTTTGTTATACTGCATACAATATTTCAATATATACCCTAGTTGCAAATCTACTTCTTAAACGTCATCACGCTACACACGAGTCCGTCTTTAGCTTAGCGGTGGTTACTTAAAGCCATGTGACCGTCATATAGTTCATTTTACAGCCTAAAGTTGGCGTTTTACGTCAGGCGATTGCATTTAAGCTTCAACAAAGTTTATCCTGTTGACCAAAATGTGTAAAAGCAACATAAACATGTGCTTGACTCAGATCTTGTTTTATGTAATGTCCAATGAAAATATTGCCTCTGTCGATGGAGCCATTGCGCTGCTCCTTTCCTGCAAGGCCTACATGAAGACATTATCATTGCACCACTCTTCAGAGCTTGAATGCATCATATTGTAACTCCCCGGCCCCTGATCAGCAAGATTTCGATCTCCTAATTGGATATTTATACAACATTTTAAAATAAACAATCAGTGACTAATCAATCATCCCTTTAAAAAGTTTGACACATGGCAGTGTTTTCTTACTTTTATACTTACAAAATAATATGCCTCGTTAGACACAAACTAAAACAAACAAACAAATACATGAAGTTTAAAAATTGGTTAAAAGAGTGATCGAATCTCAACAAAATCCATACTGACATGATGGGTTTTCCTTGTGAGTCATTCTGAGCATTGCAATGGCAAGTGTAGTTTCAATGCTCCACTGCCTGGCTTGGGGAAAACACTAGATTTAAATCACTCTGTCTGTCTCAGTCTTACGGGGTCACGACCTTCTCTCCCTGACAAACCGAGTCACGGTTAGATAAATATTTCTCGGTCACCATATCTTATCTTTGTCCACCTCTCTAGAGTCTCTCCAAGTGCCTGGCTTTATCTTCCTCACACCTTCCCTGCAGTAATGTGGACACAGAGAGATACTGTGTACAAGCAGAGAGCAGATACAGTAACTGTAAGGGTATGTGGGCAAAAGTAAACAATGAAAGCTTTGTTTGATAGAAAGTCAAAGCTGGCGTCAACTAAATTGTTCCACATGCTCCTTTTGGTATAGTTCCTCTAGCCAACATCAGAATAAAGGAGTTCTATGAGATTGTGCATATTTTAACTCATATTAACACTTTTAATGGAAAGTGTGTTGGCTTTAATTCGGACTCTTGAAGTTCATTCGTCTTTCTGGTGTTAATGAGCCAAACAGTTTGATGAATATGGAAAGCTTGTCCATCATTTACCACTCTGGCTAAACACTGACATATTCTTTTCCCTCTTTTTTATCTATCTTTTCATCCTTTTTTTAGGTTTTGATGGTGAAAATGACCTCACAGCGACAAAAAGTAAACATTATAAGTTATAAAGCGTAACATTGTTCCGTTTAGCACACTCGGAGGGTTTCGCAAACTTCGGACTTCCTTGGTCTTAGTATGACCTTTAGCTTATTGATATATATATATTCATATATACATTTTAATTTATTTTACTATTTCAATATAAGTGCAGACAATTTATGAATCTGACAAACACACTTAATTAGTAAAGGCGGGAGGGCAGAAAGCATAGCTCATACAGAAAATAGCCATCCCGATAGTCATCCAGTTTAGAGTCAGACTGTTGTTGATTATACAAGTCTTCTACCGTAGCATCTCACAGATAGACATTTGTGCTTTTATCACAATAATAAAAACAAGAAGTAAACAAACAGTACCTCTCCAATAGATGTGTTTGTTGTTTTCCCGCTCTCAGCTATGTTTGCTATTGATGTCTTTAACTGACTCAGAAGAATCTTGCACACAGTTTTATATCGTTTGATGTATTTTTGTTCTCATTCAGGCAGCCTTTGTTTTCCATTCACGTCTCTATTCCTAGGATTAAAGTCAGTTAGAAGATTCTTTAAAATTAAACAGCATTCATCTTTGTTTTGGATGCGGGCATTCCTTTTTCCATCCAACAATTTGTGGACGTCATTTTACAGGGACACTGACGAAATGTCTTCATGTCTGGCACAAACTTCAACTCACAGTTCAGGTAACTTTGACCTAAAAAAACACATGTTGTCCATTACTGAAGATGTTATATGCTTTCTGTTGCAATTCACAGAAATGGCTTATATTTTTAATTACACTCTGGACAGAAATGGGTTCAAACTCCAAATTAACTGGTTGACCAAGCATACAACTGATTCCAGTTTGATCAGTGTACAATACTCTTGAGATACGCAACTCATAATAAGGTACCAAACATGATTGCTGCCTTGATGTTAACAATTATGAATGAAATACCTTGAGGTAATTATGCTTAAAGACTTTCAAATCACTCAGTTTTAACACAAATAAACAGTAAATATAATACTTCTGATTACCTAAAACACAGCATCAGTAGTTGTGAATGGTCAAGGTGATGTAAAGCTTTATTTGTAGGAAATGAACTAAAGCTACAGATCCACTGGGGTAGTAGTTAATGAACAGCTTGAAGGCAAATAGTGATTTATTTCAGTTGAGATCTTCAACTCTTATAACAGACATCACAGCAGGCAAAGAGGCTTTGTGCCCATAGCGACGACAGTAAATGAGCTGTTTATTTCCTAATTCAGCGCTAGCGGGGTGTTGTAATGCTTTCACAAAAAGTGTGTGAGACACAGCGGAGTGTGGAAATCGCGTGAGTGTGAAGTCATCATGAGCTGAGCAGAGTGGGGATTTGGGGAACTGTTGTGCTCTGAGCTGCTCTCCTCTGCAGCAGACAGAGGGGAGAGCTGCTTAACGCTGCACTTGCATCCTTGGAATTCACTAAAAGCTGTAATCAAGTGTGACTTAGAATAAATCTGACGTTAGAGACTGCACACAACGTCTCAAGTGCCCGTTTGTATTGTTATATTAACATTTATGATTGTTTTAACCTGGTAAAAAGCAGGATTTTAGCAGAAAACATCACCTGTTTCCATCCATCCCTCTCACACACACATACACTTCATGGTTATGCAACCCATTGTGCGTTGCGTTGTGTAGACCCTTTGTTCCAGTGTGATGTAGAGACATGAGTGTTCTTTCAGCTGAAAAAGGCCCCTCGTCTGCGAGTGTCTCTCTGTCTCTGCAACACTTCAAATAATTAACTTTACCTCCCAGAAACCCACACTGCCTTCACGCGAACACAAACAAACACACACTTTCACTCCTGGCAATCTGATCTCATTTCTGCCCTCAGAGGAAATTATTAGCTAGATTTCAGCGGCACATTTTCTAAACCTTTTGACTTGTTGAGTTTTTTAGTGTCACTAATCGAGCTTTGGAAATATGATATAACAGCAGCTTTGGATGCTGTTTTACCCAGAAATGTAGCTTTCTCCTATTACAGTTATTCTGTAGCCTAAATTGTCGTGTGTCCATGACCAACACAGAGTTGCTTTGACGTAAAGAACCGCTGGAGATCCATGGTGCCGCCACATCTGTGTCTGGAACTAACTGCTCAATTCACAGGAACTTGGAAACCAGAAAAAAGTGTTTACGGTCACAGAAAGATGTCCCCTTGTTTAGTTTCCAGTGTTAGAAACTAGCCAATATGTTTACTTTTGAAGATAAATGCTTTGGAAGTTGGAGTTATTATGCAATTAAAACAAAGGTACTGTATTTTCTGTTAGGCACGATTACAAATATTGAGAAAAAAGGTGTACATTAGTATTCGTTAATAGTATTTTTGAACTCAGATCTTGAAACTTCCCTTGCAACTAAAGGAAAGAACAACCTAAAATATCAGTCAGACACATACACTCGGAGCGCTCTCGGGATTTAACGCCTGATTGCCTCGGGAGAGTCTGATCCCTGAGAGCAAATCTGATTTTGGGGCTGCTTCCTCTCCCGCTCTCTCACTTCCTCAGAGAGCAATCTCATCTATTGTCAGTTAACCTGTGTGCCGGGCCGCGCCCTGACTAGGCTGTTAAAACCATATCTGCACACTGTGAAAACCTACTGTATGTAGTCGTAGTCCATCGCCAAGGCAGTCAAATCTCAATCCAGCACATTTATTTTTAAATGTATCAGTGAATTGCTGCATCTCAAGGGGACAGGACACTATTTTTAATTCTAAGCATCTACTTCTAGCTGTCACCACTGAATACTTTTGCCCCTAATCCACAGCTGGGCAATATATTGATATAATACCAAGATGTTGATACATGATTTGATATTGTCCTAGCTTTTTGAACTTGTATCATCACATCAGTGACTTTTCCTAATTTGAAAGGCTACATTGCTGTACATTGATGTCATTTTCTGAAAATAACAACTGTTTTGTTATATGCTTTTACTCTAAAGTCATTTCCAGCAATATGCTATGCTAAAAACAAGCCTTACATAAGTTTGCGGGCTATATTTCGGTCTTTATCATGGTTCAAAAAGTGAAATCATTAAAGAAATATTTTACCTGCAGTATCAGCAGATTAATTCCATACCTGATATGTTACGTTAAACTAATATTAGGCACGACAATAAATCCCTGTATCTTTGACGCCATCTTGATTTTAACTCAAGAATCAGAGATACACACCTTGCGAAAATACACCAGGTATATTCAAGGTATTTAGTTCTCATTTGCTCCCTGTTTGCAGTCTCTTAACCTTGCAGAGCTCGTATCATTTCGAAATCATGAGTTTCAGAATTATTTTCCGAACTCTAGCTCAGTATTGTCCATTTTCCTCTTACAAAGAGATTTCTCCCCCTGCTGTGTATCAGTTGGTTGAACTGCTACAGATTGGATTTGAAGTAGACGAGTTTACACTGCTGTGCCTCCTCATCCATGACAGAGGAATGACAACATCTCTCTCTTTCCCTCTCTTTTTTATCACTGCCATCACTGTTGTTATCTGTCCCTCCAACTTCTCTCTCTGTCCTTCTCCATCTCTTCCTGTTCCCCCTTCTGTCCTCATCAGTTCCCTCTATCCCCCAGTCATAGGATGCTTTTTTTTTTGTCTTTAAAAATGTATCCATCTTTCTATGTATTAGTCATCTTTTTGTTTGACTATTTTCTCAATATCATTAGCGTTTCACCTGTATAGATTGAACAATGTGATAACTGTGCAGTATAGGGAGATGTTACATTTTTGCTGCGGCTGTAAAAGCAGAGCCAGAAGCTTTTCAATATGTTATCAGATAACATGGAAGTCAACCTGTTATCTGATCTGCAGTGTAACTGTAGAACCGCAGGCTCGGAAACATTAGAACCAGGCTCTGGTCGCACTCTGAGTGTGTGCTTTTTACATAATGAAAATTCCACTTTTGTAACAGTGAGAATAGGTGTTTTTTTAAGGGGCTTGAAATTTAAGTCCAGAAAATGTTTTTTCTCTCCAGCGTCAGGCAGTTGTTCCTAAATTAAGCGGTGAAACTGATGATGCAATTTGTACCTGAAGGCAACTCAGACATTTCTCTGGCTGACGATCATCCGTTTGGCAATTTTAGACCAAGTGACTCAGCATTTGTTATGGTTCAGGCATCTAATTAGCATTGTCGGCTGCTATGTGTTATTTTTCAGCAAGTTCTGTACTGTTAGAGCCGAAGCAAGCCAGAGAATGTTCACAGGTCCGACTGACAGGGAAGGCAGCTTTTTTTTTGTGGTGTTGTGCATGCCAGCTTACTGTCACACTGTCATGACTTCCTGGGACACTAGAATAGAACAGAGCTGTCGTTAATTTTATTAGTAACACCTAGGCTCTTCCTGCTATAACAAGTCAAACTGTCTCTTGTGGAAAAGGGCTATTAAAATAAACTGGGATGGCTCTGTCTCGCGATATAAGGAATAGTTACAAAAAATGTTTTTCTTACTAACTGCACCTGTGTATAATTCCAATTGCTATTTCAAAATAATCAAAACACAGGTACAAAGCTCCATTATCATGGCCATATTTGTGATGTAAGAATATCTTTATTTTAGCATTACTTCCCCATCCATAGTCTGAAAAACAGCGCAATGACGTTTGAACTAAAGTCTATTTTTATACCAACAAATTAGTTTTTTCACAGCTTCTACTTTGCTGATAATGCAAGAATAGCTTATGCAAATGACAAAAGGTGTGATATTCATTGTCTTGAGCTCCCCTCTCAAAAGCCTAGCCCAAATTCTATTCAATCTCTTTCCATCAAGCCTCGCAGTGCGCCTGAACGCTGCTCAGCTAAAAGCCCGATCCAATAGTCCTGACATCCGTTCAACCTCCTGCCAGAATCAGTGGTTCCATTATGGAACAGGCCTATCGATCAGTGAGTTAAGAGCCATTCACAGAGTGTTTGCCCCTGATAAACTGACCTTAAAGAGGGTTAGCATTCTTTTGAATCTGCACTTTACCAACCTTTATTATATGTTATTATATTTTACTTACTGCTATTGTTTTTTTGTTCTCTCTATCTTCAAATAAATATCTCCATCCTTACTGTTATTGGTTTTTAGAGGGTGATAAGACAACAAGGGTAGGGGTAGGATCTTCACCTGTGTCGGTTTTAAATGCAAAACATAAATAAAATAAAGAGGAAAGAAAAGATAAGTGAGTTATGAAACAGACATGGAGGGAGGGACTTAGAGAGGGAGCGAGGAGAGAAGAGTGAGAAGGTGAGAGAGGGAGAGACAGCAGGAGATGAAACATTTAAAGGTCGGGAAAAGTCCAGACTGTGATAGAGGGATAGAAAGAGGAGAGGTGAAGGGAGGGGGGGATAGGCTTATGGAAATAAACATTAGACAAATAAACAAATCTCCTTCATGCTGATGCTGCACCGCAACTCCACCTGGACATGAGGAGCTATTGAGAAAATCCCTTTGCCGTATTTTTCTAAATTAATTTAAAATGAAATGTTGTGAAAATCTTCATGACATATATTCACAGCATTATTAATATTTTTGTAATTATTATTATTATGAAAACTTATTTTTGCAGTCCTCCTTTCTCATTTTATTTTATTCTCCCCTTCATTTCCTCCTTTTGTTGTTGGTGGTTCGGTGCAGAGAGTAGCTTGTTTCCATGGAAACGGACTGAACCAGATGAGCTTATAGCTACTTGCTCTGGTGTGTGTGTGTGTGTGTGTGTGTGTGTGTGTGTGTGTGTGTGTGTGTGTGTGTGTGTGTGTGTGTGTGTGTGTGTGTGTGTGTGTGTGTGTGTGTGTGTGTGTGTGTGTGTGTGTGTGTGTGTGTGTGTGTGTGTGTGTGTGTGTGTGTGTGTGTGTGTGTGTGTGTGTGTGTGTGTGTGTCAGAGTGTGTGTGTGTGTGTGTCTGATTGATTGGTGTTTGGTGGTCTCTAAAGAGAGAAAAGCATGATGATTTATGGGAGTCTAATGCACTATGCACTGATGAACACGACAGAGGATGGTGTGTGTGTGTGTGTGTGTGTGTGTGTGTGTGTGTGTGTGTGTGTGTGTGTGTGTGTGTGTGTGTGTGTGTGTGTGTGTGTGTGTGTGTGTGTGTGTGTGTGTGTGTGTGTGTGTGTGTGTGTGTGTGTGTGTGTGTGTGTGTGTGTGTGTGTGTGTGTGTGTGTGTGTGTGTCCTGTATGAGCACAGTAATTATTAGCAATGCTTCCCAGTTATTATGTTCATGTCATTACGTAATTATATTTATGTTTTCTTCCCATTCTTTTTCCTTTTATCTCTCTCGGTTGTTACATTTGTACCTCACATCTGTAATTCTGCACTCTTATCAGTGTCGCCATGGTGATCTAAATGACTGTGGGGATGATCAACATCACCATAGCAATGACATCTGGGGATCAGTACAAGAGGGACAGAAACTGTGTTGGACAAGGCAAGCAAGGGCAAGTTGTCAAAAAACTGTCAAAATAAAATGAATCGTACTTTTGCACCACATGGCAATAGTGATAATGGACTTTTGGATATTTGTATTTTGTGACTCTACATGGACATGTCTCTACATGCTTTAATGTTCAAAAAGCTCTTTATTGTTCTCATACTGCCTGTGCTGCAGCACCTCTTTTCACCCTCTGTCTGAAACCAGAGCCCAGTGTGATTGGTTAGCTGGCCGTCTCTGTTGTGATTGGTCAACCGCTAAGAGATGCCCCACCCCTTAGCCTATCACATACATGTTTTGGAGCCCTAGCCTATAGAAGCGCTAGTGTTACATAGTGATGTCTCCAATGGAGGCGTTTCAGGCAGGTGGGGGGGAGTGTGGGACAGGGAACTTTGGGATTTTAGCCTTTGAAGACCGTTCACAAAAACCTATAACACACATGTTAAAATACTCATATAACGTGATACACTCGTAGGGTATCTTGCTAAACTGTTGGGAACTGTCATGGTCAGAATGCATCCTGCAATCATTTATTGTTGACTTCAAAATCCCGACAATGACAAAATTGCCATAGAATGAAAGGAACAGTGGATGATTGTAGATATTTTCCCATGTCTGTGCAGCAGCTGGCAGTTGAGATGATGGCTCTGTTCGGATGAGATAAAGGTGAAATTATACAGGGGTTAGTGGTCAGTTGTGTTTAACACTCTAAACAGCTTATACTGTAATGGTGAACGTGTTTGAATAACTCTTGAGTCAGTGTAAGACAACAAAAACGTGAGCGTGTTGTTTGAACTCTTAATCGCTAATGTCTGCTTTAGCACAGTACGGTAAAAAGATAAGACAGAAGTTGAAAGTAATTGGGATGAGTTCATCCTGCAGAATTGTAATACCTGCGTTGTATTCCTCTACAGGTCATATTTCACTCCCTCTGTGTTGATTTAGATCAAATCAATTCTTCATCTTATCTAGACTGCTCATAGCTGATGGTGTCCCAGCTAACTAATGACTGTCTGTATGTGTCTGTGTTACAGAACTCTCAGAAGAAAAGAGCAGCACGACCCAACAACAAACCTGATAAGAAGCTCTGCCCACAGGTAACACACACACACACACACACACACACACACACACACACACACACACACACACACACACACACACACACACACACACACACACACACACACACACACACACACACACACACACACACACAACCATGTTTTCCTCTAGATGGTCTAACAAATCAATAAGAGCCACAAAGTGCTGTCTCAGCAAGTCAACCTTTAAGACATCTAAACCTGGAGAGACTGCCACTTATCACACACACACACACACACACACACACACACACACACACACACACACA
Organism: Notothenia rossii; assembly: GCF_949606895.1. Lineage (NCBI taxonomy): Eukaryota > Metazoa > Chordata > Actinopteri > Perciformes > Nototheniidae > Notothenia > Notothenia rossii. The sequence continues at coordinate 27,541,169 of NC_136902.1, forward strand.
CACACACACACACACACACACACACACACACACACACACACACACACACACACACACACACACACACACACACACACACACACACACACACACAGACACACAAAAGCGCCATCTGAGATATTGCTGATTCTCAAAATGTGTTTTCCAGTTTCTCCACAGATATAACAAAAGTGTATCCGGCTTTATGTAATAGCATATTCATTATTACATAGATTTGTATTATTATATATTATGAGAGCATAAACTGCACACAGTCACACAATTCAATATGTCATATCATTACAACAGCAATCCTGTCTGAGATGTACACCTACTGTATTTTAATTTAATTGTATCCAACAATGCAGAGAAGGTCCCAGTATAAATAGGACGTTTTGCTTTTGGCTTCCTTTCATTCTCTTAATTTAATATATTTTGAAGATAAGCTTTATAATTTAAGTACATACGGGGTTTATGATCACTTTGTTTGTGAGACATCCCTGAAACAGCTGTTTTGTCTTCTATTTTCTGCATTTATATGCTGAATTATTTACGATAAAACATGTAAAAGTTGTCCATGTCCACTGACCACAAGCTGTCATGTTGGAGATCTATCATGTTTGATCCCTTAAGTGTGTTCCTGCCTCTCATGACGGGGCTGTCTCTCTGCCGATTGTGACCTATTTCCTCTGGGGATCACACTCTATCTGTGTGTAATGTCTCTGTATAATGTAATCTTTACATACTCAGTTTTAGTTTATGCTTGGATTACAGATCTGGATTCGAAACACACTTAAATCTCCCTCTTAGATCAGGCTCTCTTCCCTCCCCCAAAAATAACTACTATTCCCTTAAAGGTGGGGTAGGTAATTTTGGAGAAACCAGCTCGAGTGCGCTAGAATTTGAAAATACACAGCCCGAACAAATCTGCCACTTCCTTACAGAGCCCCTCCTCCAACACACACGACATGACCAATGAGGGCACGTGATAAGTTTGTGCACAGATGGAAGGCTGACAGGCAGGCCATCCAGTTATTTTAGCCGGGCCAGCTAAAATGATTGGTCGTGCTTTTTACAGTACTACGGATAGATACGATGAATTTTTTGTCAAAGCACTTCAGATATTCATTGCTATCGGGATGTTAAGAGCATTCCATGGAATATAACAAAAAGTGTATCTCGAGCCGGTTTCTCAAACTTACCTACACCACCTTTAACTACAATTCTAAATGTCCTTCCCTTCTTTAGTTTTCCACACCACTGAAATAATTCACACAGTTAAACAAAATTGAATCTCTGTTGAAGTAAGAAGTGTATGAGTTTAGATTAAGAACCCACAGGACTAACATGTCGCCAAAGAAGGTGTTTGCGGTCAAGTTAATTCTCTCCCCAGCACCATGTCTCAGTCTGCTGATGCAAGCCTTTCTTTTCAAAGCCACATTCCATAAAAGGCCGTACATTTGCTGGCTCTCTCTCTCGCTTAATGTGGTTGGAAGTGCTCCGCCCCAGGCCGTAAAACAAATACAGCCACAGAGCTGCCTGTGTGGAATGAGGTGCACAGGGTTAACTCAGGCCAGCAGGAGTAAGAGCTTAAATTGAGATGGAGATAAATACATGAATATGTATTTATCTTGAGAGCCTACTCCTTAAAAAGTTGGATGTTGCTTTAACTGGTTTTTTTGGCCAAAAAGGGGCAAAAACACACCACAACAAGCCCTTGCTCATGTTTGTTTGGCAAACATTTTAGTAATTCGCTTGTCCATTCACAAATCCAAAAGATATGTGTGCATTTATATGAAGTATTGTTAATAGCCACCATTCCTATATTCACTCCTCTAGCTCCTTCTTTTTTCTGGCTCTTTAGCAGCCAAATGCTCCACTATGTTCATTAGCTATTAGCTAACTGTATCTGTCTGCGCTTTGGTGCTGGGCAGGCATTTTACATTGGGGTTATTCAAGCTTTTTTCTTTGAAAACAACTTTCCAAATGAGGTTTATGGGAGCAGTAAGACTGACCAATCCTTTGCCTAAAATGTTACTCAGAGGTTTTGTCAGAAATGACTTTCCCATTCACAACTGAGTCAATCGACCATGTCAATTCTTAACAATTAAGTAACACATTCTTTATTTTACACACTAAAATGTGTACATTTGATTGACATATTTGGTCTGCTACAGCCTTATATGAACTAGCGGGACATATAGCTAAACGTTGCTAAGGCTAGCTAGTGTTTATTATGAATACATGTGGCCGTATACTAATATTCCTGAGTTACTTCCCTGATTATTCTTTGCTTGTGCTGCTGTTCAATTTCTGTTCAAACGTTCCCATTATCTAACTATCTGCTACTCTAATAACTTATTTTCATGCTATGTAAATCCAAATAGTTTAAAATAGCCTACCGCATATTAAATAGGATACTGCTTACAATGCTGTGCGTACTGTTAAAGTAATTTTCTAAGTCATTGAGCTCAAAATTACGAATATGTATTCTGTATCGCTGTCTGTCAGTAATTATACACTTCATATGCTGTATGACATCTGAGGCAAACCACTAATGAGGGTTTTCTGGAGTTTCCTTTGTGTTTCTTTGTAAGAGCCTCACAAGGAACAAACACAGCATTACTCTGACCTCACCAGTTGGTAGCTGAAAGCCACAAGCTAGTCACATAGCTCTTTGTCGCTATTTTTCCAAGTTCAAGGCAGTTTTGAATAGAATGAAAAACCAATTCGTCCCACTTATTGTGTTTAAACGGCAGACAAGCAAACTGTTTTTGGCTTTATATTATAATCATGAGAGATATGCACAAACATAATCATGTTTTTCAAAATACAGAACATAATTGAATGACAAAAACCATCACATATCTCACCCTAAGCCTCTGAGGTTGTCCACTTCTCTGCACATATTTAACTTGCCTTATTTGAGTGTGTGTTTGCACTGTTCCTGTGCATTCATCCATCTTTCTGCAGCTTTTACTTTCTGTATATTTCCGTCAGATTTTCCTTTCCCCTCATTTGACCTTTTTCCCTGTGTAGATAAGTAAAGTCCTCCATCCTCTGTGTGTCTTGTGTCCTGTCTGTTTTCAACAATGGCTGCCTTAGTGTGAGTTTGTGTCATTCAAAGTGAAACGTGAAAATCATGAGCAGCATCCTTGTCTCTACATACCTCAATGTCGCTCTCATTACTTCCTCTTTACTTAAATACTTCAGGCAGCACTAAATTAATATTGTAATTATTGATTTAAGTTTTGATTCAAAAATGTTCCTAAAAACCCAAAGAAAATGTGTTGCACAAGTAAAGGAATTGACAGAAGCTGGAACCCATAACACATTTATATTTGTTATTTATTGATAAAAATGACTTAACAATGCAAGGACTCATCATTGTATTACTTCTAAAAATAAAAACTCCCCTTTGCATGGTGTGTGCGCATGTCAGCCTCTCTGTGTCGTATCAACGCCACCTCTGTGCTCTTCTCTGTTTCTGTTCCGTCACCGCAGGAGGACAATTCAGACCTGAAGTGTCAGCTCCACTTTGCCAAAGAGGAATCAGCTCTGATGTGCAAGAAGCTGACCAAGCTGGTGAAGGACAGTGAGGCCATGAAAGAGGAGCTGGCCAAGTTCAGGTCGCTGTACGGAGACGTCAACGCCTCGCTCACCGTGGAGGAGGTGAGACAATGAGGAGGACGGAAAGAAACTAGACATTCACTTGAGAGCTTATTAAAACTTGTTTCAGACACTTATTAAGTAACCAAAACCATAACGTCGGTATCCAGTATCAAAAACTACCACATCATGGAAAAGGTGGTAGATGGATTAGGATTTTTATTTCATATTTAGAGCTGTGGCGGCTCCCATAAGTGTTTTCTGACAACATCTTAAGGAAAAATCTAAATCCTTCGTTTCCATCATTTTCTCACCATTTAGTTGTTTACCTCTTGATGACTGCCTGTAAACTACTTAATGGAGCAATAAAGCTATTATAGGGGTCAACGTTTGAAATTTGTACCCAATAAAAAGAATGAATGCCAAAATGGCTGGGAAAACGCTACAGAGGTTGTTTTGTATTGTAACGAAAACAGCATAAACACTCCAAAAATCTCATTAATCCCAATTCTTGTTGGAGCCATTTCAGTGACCAATGCTGAAAACAAAAAGCCGATTTCCTTTACAGTACAGTATGTACTTTTTAGTTACTTGTGTTTAAGATCAATCAATCAATGTTTATTTATATAGCCCAATATCACAAATGTTACATTTGTCTCAGTGGACTTCACAGTTTGTACAGAATATCAGTATGACAATACGACACCCTCTGTCCTTAGACCCTCACATCGTACAAGGAAAAACTTCCAGAGAAAACCCACAGTTTAAAGGGGACATGGGAGAAACCTCAGGGAGAGCAACAGAGGAGGGATCCCTCTCCCAGGACGGACAGACGTGCAATAGATGCCGTGTGTAAATTGAAAAGATAATACATGTACAACATAGTATAGTCCAAATGTTTGGAAATGCATGTGTCTATAATAAGAAGATGAATCCACGAGGATATCCTTCCAGGACTCATGATCCAGGACCACAAAATGAGGATTTGAATATCCAGGACTGTTGATGTTGAAAATATATTCATAACTATTCATATTGATAACAACATGACAGTTTGTCCTTTCCAACAATGAATGGAGTGGTGCAAACACATGGGATAAGAATGGTAGAAAGACCTGTATGCGCTTCATTAATTCATGCTTTTTTAAATGTCTACAGTTGATTGAAAGTGTGGAGGTGATGAAGGAGGTTGTTCTCTTCTTCTTAATGTCTTTAACTCTCCCTCAGGTCGCCGACTCCCCCCACACCCGTGAGGCGGAGATCAGAGTCCACCTGAAGCTGGTGGAGGAAGAGGCCAACCTGCTGAGTCGACGCATCGTGGAGCTGGAGGTGGAGAACAGGGGGCTCCGAGCTGAGATGGACGACATGAAGCAAGGTAGCTTTTAAACTCACGTATATGATCGATTGAAAATATCAAGTCATTGCTTTTTTGTGGTTTACTAGGGACTGTGCACTGCTTTTCATCCGCGTTAAGAAGAATGTATACAGTCACAACCATCCCTTTGACAGAACCAGGCTAGCAGTTTCCCACTGTTTCCAGTCTTTATACTAAGCTAAGCTAACAGGCCTCTAACTCCAGGTTTATATTTACCATATAGTAGAGTGTTGTCAATCTTCTCATATAACTCTCAACAATACATCAGAAAGGACTTTTTCCCATATACTATACCGTTTCAAATTAAAATGTAACTTACCTATCGTCATTTTTTTTCTAGATTGCCCTCAGGACCTAAGTGGTGTTGGCGGTGGCCTGGGGTCAGGTCTTGGCCTAGGAGGAGCCATGGTTCTTGGGGGCGGGGCTTCATCTGAAAACGTCATGGAGCTCCAGAGACACCTCCAGTTTGTGGAGGAGGAAGCGGAGCTTCTGAGGAGGTCTCTCATCGAGATGGAGGAACAGAATAAACTCCTGATGAACGAGATTAACCGCTACAAATCTGACTTCCCGCCTCCAACGTCCTCCATGTCGTCTAACTCATTGGACGGGCTGCTCAACGACAGCCCGGTGCACTCCATACAGGAAGGGGCGGTGCTTATCAGCACAGACGCCCCCGCCCACGAGGAGGAGCTCAGACTGGCGAGGCTTCAGATTGGAGAGCTGGGCGGGAAGGTGAAGAAGCTGCAGTACGAGAACCGAGTGCTGCTGTCTAACCTGCAGCGGTGCGATCTGGCCTCCTACAATGCTCCTTCCTCCTCTTCCTCTTCCTACTCACTACGACTGGCTCTGGAGACGGACGCAGAGGCCGGGGACTCAGCTGAGTGCCTCCCAAGGTAGTTTTTCAGTTTCAGTACAACATTTTTGGATGAAATTGTGCTTCTGCAATTTGGTTCTCTAATGGGAATTCTTCAGTGAGACTATTTATTGTAGTACATCAACAGCTTTGTTGATAACTCAATGAATATAAAACCAAACAATCTGATCCTATGCAGTCGGGAAGAAATCAAATCAGTTATAAAGTGCCCTATTGACAAAAATGCACTTCAATAAGGACACAGTAGCGTAGAGGGTGCCACTTTACAATAAGACTACCCTTATAAAGGGTTTACGAATAGTTTGTAATTAATTTCTTAATTAGGTTGTGAACACTTTATAAATCATTACCGGTAATAAGCTTTTATAAGACATGAGATAAACAGCGCAAATGTGACCGGTTACTTGCCAAATAGTGAGCCCACATTTATCTGTACTGCTAAGCCTTATATATTAGAAATGGTAGTAACTCATTAACAAATGGGAATGTGTTTTACACTTTACAATAAGGCTCCCTTTTGGCAACTATAAATGTTGGTAACTCCTAAATAAATAGTCATAAAGAGATGCCAAGAAACATCCAAATGGAAGGGGGGGAATCAACTCAGTGAACAACAGATACCAAGGATGCTGGCTGATGAAGAAGACGAAGTAAGCTAGTGCCATTATAAGGCTTAGTCATCTTGCCAAATAGTGAGCCTGTGTTGATGTATGAAAACCAGTGTTTCCCCTACCATTCTCTTGGAGGGCGCTGCGCCCCTCCAACGGAGCCCCGCCAACGGAGCCCCGCCAACGGAGCCCCGCACCACCCTGAAATTCAAAATTTTTAAAAAAAATAATAATTATATATGTATTTATTTTTTTAATATTTATTTTTAATATATATAGCACCAAATTGCAAATAATCTATATCTACTGTCACTTTTCACATTGAACATGTGCTCTTTTATTAAATAAACTAAAGGCTTTCATTTTAAGTTGTGAGTTTAGTGTTTTTGACCCTAAGAAACACTGCATTAATCAATAACAATAATCCACAGCTCCTCTCTCTCTCTGCTCCAGATGATTTAAGCTATAGGCAGCACCCCCCCCCCCCAAAGAAGTAAACCTAAGGGAAACACTGAAAACTATGTTAGAACTGGTTTATAAATGGTTCTTAATGATTAATAAAGTGTTTACAACCTAATTATAAACCGTTTGTGAATCCTTTATAAGGGTAGTCTTATTGTAAAGTGGTACCGCGTAGAGTAGTTTGTTTTTGGTCACCAAAGTCAGTAGAAATCATCCTCTTGGCACCATGAAACATCTTTGGCTATGCAAGATTGAGATTTATATTTAAGTCCTTATCTTCAAAGCAAATTTTGACAAACAATCTCACAACCAGAGTTGGGTGAAACGCTTTACAAAGTAACGCGTTACTGTAATAATATTAGTTTTGTCGGTAACGGAGTAGTGTAACGCATTAGCAGTTACTAACATTGCCCCGAAATGCGTTACTTCGTTTTACTTTTATATAATCAGTCATAATCACACTGACAAACAAGAGGGGTTTCCGCAGCAGGTTTATATGTACGTAATCTGCGCGAGTTGCGCGTCAACATCTCCACGTGCAGTACTGCATAAACATGGCTGAGTCAGCGATAACTTTCGAGGGGTGGAGGTATGCCCATTATTTCGAGTTCGTATGAAGAATAGACAGGAATGTGACGGTGAGGTGCAAACTGTGTCCAGGCTAGAAGCTGTTATCCACTGCTGTAAACACCACGTCAAACCTCAACAAACACCTGCAAAGAACACATGCTAAGGTGAAGCTAATAGCTAAGGACCCCCGAACCCAGAGTGAGGATGTTGTGAGTGCGCCGCCGCGACTCCGAAGCAGCAAAAATTTGAATTTGTAGGACCAGTAACCAAAGCAGAGATGGACAGGCTTGTAGCATCCTTCATAGTAGAGGAAATGTTGCCCATTTGCACAGTGGAATCACCATCGTTCAGAGATATACTGCGCAAAATACAGATAGCAGGAGACAGAGGATGGTCAGATAGGAAAACATTCAGGAGCTATCTGGATCAGTCTTATGCGACAATGGAAACTGAACTAAAGAAAACATTTGAAACTTTAGCAGTCTGCGTGATCTGCCTGTAGGGAGGGGCGGGCCGGCCCTGCGAGTAAAGTAACGAGTAAAGTAACAAGTTACTTTATGTAGAGAGTAACGAAGTAGTGTAATATATTACTTTTTTTTTTAAAGTAATATGTAATATATTACTTTTTTTTAGTAACGGCCCCATCTCTGCTCAGAACAAAGTCAATTTAGTAGATATTCGGAGGCTTTAGGTAAATTATAGATGTTTAGACATTTTCTAACCACTTTAGGGTCAATAATGAATCCCATCGTTCAATCCCAACATGCATGAGAAGTTCTGATCATGCTCTCTCTGTTTTTCCATCAGCCCGCCGCACCGCAAAGAGCCGGTGGGGGGGGAGACCGACACTCTGGAGATGAAGGAGCGGAAAAAGAAGATCGAGGACAACGCTGACGCAACCACCTCGCTCCCCGGGTACCTGGGGCAGAAGGACCATGATGCCTTGCTGGCCATGAGGGACCAGGCTCGCTTGGTTTCCACGGCGATACAGCTCCTGACCTCCCCCGAGTCCAACTGCCTCTCCTCTTCCCCCTCCATCTATCACAAGGTCTGCAGCAGCGACGCAGCGGAGCCGTGTGACCTGGAGAAACCTCACAGCCAGGTACATGGCGTCCTCTGCTCTTCAAGCACACCATAACTTTATATTAGCCACCAGAATAGAATGTTCCTAATGACTCAGCACAAGTTCAATCCTACTCAATTGTCCATCCTAGCTCCCTTTATAGTTCAGATGATGGCGTGGATAAAAAAAACATTTTCGTATCATATCGTGCCTAGCTTTAGTGGATCATAACATATCGGGATTAATATGCAGATTCTCCGCTTTGAAATGAGACCAACATTTTCTCTTCATGTCAGATTTTGAGCCACAACAAAGGCCAAAATGTGGCCTGCTGCAGACTCAGCGAGACTAACAGATTGCCAGAAATGCCACTGCAAAAACAGCCCTTCCAAAAACAAGCAAAATATTCTTGAATCAAGTCAGATTGTCCTGTATCAAGCAAAAAATCTGCCAATGGGATGAGCCAAATTTGCTTGGCTATAATTCTTAAAACTAGAATTAAAATCTAGCGAAAGACCGTAATGGGCCTTGAAACTAGACAACAATTTAAGCACATTTTGCTTATTACAAGCAAGGATTTCTGCATTATTTAAGAAAGAATAAGTTAAAATGAGTGTTTTGGTTGAGTTTACTAAGAATGTATTTCTTAAATTAAGATTTATAATTAGCAAAGAAAGCTTACAATAAGAATCATTGGCTTTAATTGACACAATATATTAGTGACTTTGTCTTAAACTTAGAATGTAAATCTTAAATTAAGTTTAAAAATCAGCAAATAAAGCTTTCAATAAGAATTACATTCTTGAATTGGCCTAATATATAAGTGCATTTGTCTTAAATGAAGATAGCAGAAAAATTCTTATTATTGGTGTGTGTGTGTTGTGTATATACCACACCATTTAGTTATATTACATTACATGTTACCTGTTAGACGCTGTTATCCAAAGCGACTTACATACTTAATACTGTGGCAATCTTGGGGTGAAGTCTCTTGTCTACGACAAGCTGACTGCAGTGGGGTTTGAACCTGTGCTCCCCTGATCCGAACACGCAAACGCACTAGTCCTATGTATATACACCATTGTACACCAAAGGAAATCCCTGTATGTGTAAACCTGCAATAAACCTCATTTTCATTCTGATTTTGAAGATGAAGAAACTAGAGGCGCAAAGAACACAGCCTCATTATACATTTTTATTTTATTTATATTACACCTTTTTTAATGTATTTCTTACACTGATTGTTCATACACATGCTGCATTAGCCCCACATAATCCCAAGCAGTCCCCTTATACAACCAATAATAAACAAATTTGAGATAAATTATTTATTTCTGCCCCAGATTTGCGAGCTGTCTGACCTGGCGGACCGGCCCCTGGTGGGGGCTCTGACCAGCCGGCTCCAGGCCCTCCACACGCAGCTCCAGGCCTTTGTGGAGCGGGTGGACAGCCAGGGGAAAACTCCCGCAGGTGGAAGGGACCCTCAGGTGGAAGGAGCGTCTCCTCTGCCCCCCCCCTGCTCTGGAGAGGAGCAGGATGTACTGAACACTACCGTGGAGAAGGTAAAAGACACACTCCTGCTTTTCACTCCTTATCACTCTGTCTCTTTCAGTTATTATCAGTATTTTTTTTTTAAGCTTTCATTTTGTTGGGTTTGAATATTCTGTTGTCGCTTTTTTTTTGTGCTATTCTTCAGTTTTGTGTTTGGTCAAGTGCCTTTCCATTAGTTTGGCTGAAAACCCTCCCAATCCCATCTGCTGTAGTTTCTCCTCACATTGGAGAATGGATTTACAAAACACGCTCAAATCTGAAATACCACTGCAATTTTATCATTGCGTTTTAATTTATTCTGATCTGTTTATGACTCTTTTGCCTATCCATTTTATAGGCACCTAACATGATCAGTGTAAGTTGACAAATAGCCCCATGTTACATTTGTAAATGTCCCCGCTGTGGGACTAATAAAGGATTTCTGATACTAATATTGGTGTATTAGATGTATTCAGATTTGAGCGTCCAGTGTAACCCTCTCCACCTGAGGCCCCCCGTGTCCTCTGCATGCTGTCCAATGCTTCCTAACCTGGTGCATGGATGCTGCTTTAGGCCTCAAATGGAGCCTGTTAGTATGAATTGACCTAATAGAGTTATCAGGAGCACATAAAAGCACCATTTATTTATATACATTTCTTCATCAACATTTCATAAAACATGCAGCCTGGGTTTAGTGTGATTGAGTAATAGAGTTACATTTGTATCCATAGATTTGCTTTTTGTCATTTGTAGTGAAACGGAATGCGGCATCATAATTTAAACGACTGTGACAACTATAGAATAGAAAATAATATGTTTAAAAGCACTAAATGGCACAGTGTTGGTTTTATTATTTAAACCTTTAAAGGAACCTAGTTTCTGAGGTTGTCAATTGCAGCTCTGTAGACGTCATCATAAGAGATATATTTGTATAAACACAACACTAAGAAATGTACTTCATATTTCCATGGCTAAAATCCAACATCTGCAGTCCGAAGACTAATATTAAACAATCTGAGACATTAAAATCCATCAATTGTATGCAATATAATATGTTTGGTAGTGAAACCTACGTGGGTTTATTATTGAAAGAGGTGTCAATACAGATTTCTCAAAGCTGCAGATGAGACAGTGAGCTTGCTCTAAAGAGATTTCCAATCATGCTTCATAAATCAGATTTCACGTCTGTAATTTTCCTCTGGGAAATAGTTTTTGCGTTACGGTTGATTGTCTATTATTTATGACTTAGTGTGAGCATCTCATTTCTATGTAATGGTCAAAATGCAATCAAAAGAATGACAGTTATAGTAACACATAGGAACAGTTTTATAAAACAGTACCCATCCTTTTTTATATTTAAAAATGTTCTCGCTAAATTGCAACTTTTATCCGCGTATCAACAAATCCCAAAAATTATGGATATTTCTGCAATTTGCTTTACTGCCTTTACAGGGAAAAAGTATTTCTTATAAATACAAATCTATAATTTGGATAGGGATGTGAGGAAATTGCGCTAAGTTTTAAGAGGATACATTTTTATGTTTAGACTCCATTAGAGGCCGATACTGAGTCCCAACACCCCTCCAATCTCTCATTCCTTTTCCCTCTCCCCTTCCCTCCGTCCTTCCTTCTTCCCTTTTTCCTCACTGCATGGGCACCATAACGGTCGGTTTCTGCACTTCACTTCCATCGCCCTCTTCCCCTTCTTTGAAACTCCTCACACCTCCTCCTCTTTGTTATCTCCTTAACTGCTTCACTACTTCATACTCTTGACTCCTCCTTGCTCACCTCAAATCCCGTTCCTTCCCTTGTTCCCTCTCTTCCTTCTTCTCCTTTGTCCTTGCTTTGCTTCCCCATCTGCACATTTTTTTCTTTGTTCCCCTTCGCTCTGATTCTTTATCATAACCGCCTTACTACTTATTCTTTATTTCCCCCCTCTCTCTCTTTCCCTTCCCTAACTCCCATGACTGTTACTCCCCTGTCTTTACTTTTCCCTACTCTTCCATTTCCATTTCCTCTCCTCCAGCCGTTCATTCTGCCCTCCATCCTCCTTTTCTTCCTTTTCTCCACTCTCTCCTTCTCCTCTTCGACCAAGCTCTTTTTTCTTTACATCCTTTTCTTTGTCTTGTGAGATCCATATCAACTGTTTTATTTAATTGTTTTCATTGTCTTAATGTTATCATACGGATGGACACAATTTTGGTTGAATTATTCTTATTGTTGTGTTTGTTTGTCTTTTTTTCTTCATTTTCTTTATCACGACACAACGTCTCCTCCTCCCTTGTCCCTTCTTCTTTCCACTGTTTTTGTTTTATTTTTTGTTTGTTTTTTTTTCTTTATTCATTAACCTGCCCATGCATGCATGCAGCAGCCTGATTATAGGGACGAATCAGAGACCAAGGTAAGAGGTCAAACTGAGGAGGACAGCCAATCAGACAGCCAGGAGATGCAAAAGCAGGAAGACAGCCAGCTGGAACCGGGAGAGAAGGAGGCAGACGACACACTGGTGAGTCGCTCAGAATCACAACCATTCACATCATGACGACAGGCTCAGACACACTGGAGCCTGAGCCAAGTTGAAATGTCAAATCAGTCATGTGCACACAGACAGACCACACTGCTTTCTGTCACAGTCTTAAATGCCTTCAGGCTATTATGGTGTCCATTATGTCTATGATGGGGAGGAGGTCAGTAAATGGGAAATGTGCTGATGTTTTTTTAAAATATTAATTTGACTAGTTTTTATAAGGA
>NC_136902.1:27554189-27610036 GCF_949606895.1 Notothenia rossii
GTGTGTGTGTGTGTGTGTGTGTGTGTGTGTGTGTGTGTGTGTGTGTGTGTGTGTGTGTGTGTGTGTGTGTGTGTGTGTGTGTGTGTGTGTGTGTGTGTGTGTGTGTGTGTGTGTGTGTGTGTGTGTGTGTGTGTGTGTGTGTGTGTGTGTGTGTGTGTGTGTGTCGTACAGTAGCGTGCGGCAGCTGAGGTGTGATTTAAAGGGTGTTCTAGCACAAAACTGCCATGTTATATGCTTACCACCCATGGCTGTTTCTCGCTTTTTACATGTTCTTTTAACTCTCTCTTCCCTCACCAATTCCCCTCCCTTTACTCCTTCTCTCCTTGTTTCCTGATTACTAATGTTTCCCTAATCCACTGCTTAATTTCCTTCCTTCTTTCTCTCACTTCCAGTCCGGTGACATCCAGGCGCGGCTGTCCGAAGTGGAAGAGCTGTCTCTGGGACCTCAGGGGGAGTTGGAGGAGAGGCAGGCTCCGAGAGAAACCACTCTCATACTCACACAGGTCATTTTCCACAGAATACTGTTGAGACACACTCACTAATTAACTAAACCAGTACACAAAACACCCTCAAACACACATTGAAACCTGTTAGAAAAATATCACTCGTCAACGGCTTGAGCTTCGATAATCAGCATACATTATATATTTATTATCCTTGCAAGAATGGAAGTAGTCGTCACACACAGAGCATTTGGTACAACTAGTTCCTGAACAGTGTCCTTCACATGCTTTATTCAAGAGAGGGAGTTACACAGTCACAATATGGCGGAATACCGGTTCAAAGCAGTATTCTATGCTTAGTTCAGATTAACTAAAGCCCACGTCAGAAATGATCATCCTTGTCATATGTCTATCTCCATAGAGTCTGAATCATCATGTTAATCGTTGTCACATAGCTATCATATGCCTAAAACAGTGTGTCCTGAGGGTCTTCTAGGTAATCATACATCCTGTTGCGTAGCTACGTAGGGCCTTTGTTATCATGTGCTACTCTGATATTGGAAGAGTACATTCATTATTTCCCCAACCAAACCCAAGTGTATATAGACATCTACAGAAGAACACACTTATTTTGCTGTCAAACTGAATTTACCTCATGTTATATTTGAGGCGTTTTTTCAAAGATTTAGCGTCTTTATTCAAACTCTCTTCTCCCCTCAGCTCCAGGAGGAGCACCAGAAGGCTCTGCTCCGTCGGGACTTCCAGCTGCAGAGTCTGGGCCTCCAGGCTCGGCTTCAGCAGAAGTCATGGAGCCAGGAGAGGTCTCTGCTGGTGCAGGAGTCCCAGCACCTGAAACAGGCCCTGCTCCTGCTCAGCCTCAAACTACGCTGCTTCCTCAAACACTGGAGGCTGGGCTGCAGGAAAGACACCGAGTGGAAGGACATCTTGGAGGTAAGAGGGGACAGAAAGGATTTAATAGTCAACTCAATTATTTTGCCCAATAAATCTTATCGAAAAGCAATGCTCTATTATCCTAAAAGCTTCAAAGGATTTCTCCAACTGTCATCAAACATGTTGAAATAAGGTTGTTTTAGGTTTTCATCCTGCAAAAGCATTAAGAAAAAATTGTAAGAAAAGAAAGATTGACTAAAATGTGACATACAAGGCGTTGTAGCTTAATTGAATTTTCAACAAATTGTCCTAGAAAATCACCACTTATTGTGTGATGGATAGTATTTATGATAGTTTAGAGATAAATTACAGCTGATCCTGCTTTGTGTGTTGTTGTCTAGATAAACAGTCTGAGGGACCTTTACTTGCTGTTGGAGGAGGAGAACCTGACAAGCCCCGCCCACCAGACTGACAAGCGGACTGCTGCAGAAGAACAACCTCTCAGTCCCACTATCAAGGTTGGTAGAGTGACACACACACACAGACACACTTGTGCACACACACACACACACACACACACACACACACACACACACACACACACTCAACATTCGTCCCTCTCCCTGCAGTCTAGTGCAGTGAGCAGCACCTTGGCAGACCTGAAGGTGGCGCTGCGGGATCTGAGCGGCGAGTTGCGACAGGAGAGACAAGGCTCCCAGGAACTCACCCAGCAGTTCGCTAAGGCCAAGGCATCATGGGAGGTGGAGAGGACTGAACTCAAGAGCCTCGTCACACAGGTAGGAAATACTTCAGGAACTTTTTTGTAGGAAAGTATTGACTCCTACTTCACATTAGGCAACTTTTGGCATTACAGATTTTGGCCCAATCCGAAACCACGTCCTAACCCTACCCCTACACACTACCCCTCCGTTTGCGCGTTCGCTCGGAGGGTCCGCCACATTAAGTGCTGTTCCAAACCAACGAGTGTGGAGCGGTGTGGAGGGGGAGTGGGCTATCAAGCCATCAAACAGCGAGTCTGCAGCGGTGCTGACTTGAGACCGGCCTCTACCTCTCTACCTGACCGGAGTCATGCTGTGTGTGTCCGTCAGGAAACAAGCTGTTTTCAAGAAGTTCCAGCAAACATCCACTGATAAACTGCGATGTTAACAACCTCATGATAACCTAATTTTTTTTTTACTTCGGATCGTACCTGTGTTTAGTCTAGAACAGTGGTTCCCAACCTGGGGGGCGCGCCAAAGATTGCAGAGGGGGCTCCAGGCCTCAGATGATTTGAGGCCAAATATCATATTTAGACTTTTTTTTTTTTACTTTTTTTTTTTTTTTTACATAGAATTGTAAGGCAATACATGATTGTCACTAAAAGCCTTGTCTCTACATTACAATAAAATATAAAAAATAATTGACTAATTAATTTTAATAAAAAATCCAGTTAGTATTAAAGGCATAAAAAGACAGAAATGTATAATTCTTTCTTTAATAGAAATGTTTCTTCTGCCCATAAAGTGTCCAAACCAGGCTTGTCTGGATAAGCGCATTTTTAAAACATATTCATTGTCCATGCCGGTTTCAGTTGGATTATTTGTCACAGTTGCTCCAATCAGATCGGTCTGCTCCATTTTGTAAATTATTTACGACTTTTGAATCCACATAAACACATCGGCAAAATCCGGCTTACTTTGAGCATGTGTTTTAAACAGTTTAATCCCTTTGCGAATTGTTTCCACTTGCGCTGTCCTTTAATTTCTTCATACAGCGGGAATCCAAATCAATTAATCCTGAGTCCAATAACCATCAGTCACTCCAATAGTGCTCCTTAATTACGCTTTCATCCTCCTTTAACAAAATACTTCACATTCATCCAGTTTGTGACAGTAGTTGTAGCATTTTTGAGACTTTTAAACTTTAAATACCCCTTGTGTGTGTGTGTGTGGGGGGGGGGGGGGGCGCAACTTCCAACAGGAGTCATTTGGGGGGGCTCTTGGGAAAAAAGGTTGAGAACCCCTGGTCTGGAAAAAGGTAAATGTGTGCATTTTATTATAAAGTTGTGTATATTTACAGACTGTTGCAAAAACTAAGAAGCTTAGAAAAATCATGTTTAAAACTAAAAGAAAGATGTTTGGAGTTTTATTTTAGTTATTAATTTTAATTTTTTGTCCAAGAGATGCTGATTTGAAACCTTTGTTACATACAGTTACGGCATTTCCTGTTTCTGCCGGAGAGAGGGGAGGCCGTCCCAAAGCTTGCCGCTGTATTTACTCCCTCCATATGACAGGAGGGAGCCTCGTTGAGCTGCGAGTGTCACTCCACGGAGTTCACTCCGTCACGGAGGGGTAGTGTGTAGGGGCAGGGTGTAGGGCCTGGTTTGGGATTGGGCTTTAGTTGGTTCTATTGTTGACAACAGCGTTGTCACATATTGCTGTGCACCAATCAGGGTTAAGGGTTCATGTTGCCATGCTGCTGTCAATCAAATCTGATCAAACTACGCCAGCACAGCCTGGATGAAGCAGCTTAGCCAAATTAAGTGGTAAAATTGTAAATAACTGTACTACACATACTGTAAAGAACTTTTATTCCAGACGTTTCTTAATATTCATGAATACTTCAAGTAGGGGAATACCTCCTCTTTTTAACAGAGCTTTAAAAGGCACTATTAGTACATAAGCACTTGAAGCCTATCAATGCTTCTCAAAAACTAAATATGTTTGCTGTATGCAAATTAAGCAGTTGTGTAGTCCATTAGTTCAAACTAACTTTAATTGTTATATTAAGATGGATGCCTTATGCAATAATGTACAAAATGCATCATAGCCGTTTTCTTCAGTTGAATTGTTTATTTGTGAGTGGAGCTAGATGACGACATTAAGAATCCATCAAGCCCTCAGAAACTTGCCGGGATGCCCAGATCCTGGGAAAATCTAGCAGAAAACAAACTTAGGAGAAGCACTAAAATCAATGCAGTGGGAGGATAAAGTAAAATGGCCTCCTCAATTAATCAGCACAGGAGCACAGCGTCCATCACTTACAGAAACGTTTAAAGCCATCAAGTCTGACAAAATGTACAAGATGCTTATAATCCAGCTAACTTTTGCTTGCAAGCCTGTCTATGAGGACAGTTACAGTACAGAAGAGCCTGCGGGCAACAGACAGAAGGAAAATGTGGGAAGAGAACATTCATTTTGTCAAGTGGTTCTTGACATTGATGGCATTCTAATTGGCCAATTTCTACTTCTTCAACCGTCAAGTCGCTTATTTGTCCATCGGAGCCTTTCATCCCCTCTCTGTCTGTCTGTCTTGTCGACAGGCTGTGAGTAATGGTTTTCTGTTGTACCTCCTCTCATTGTCTGTGTGCCTAACAGCAGCACAGGAGGTAATTGTGTTAATTAACAGCCTCTGAGATAGAACATGGCCTGGGTGCTACCGGCCGGTAATTGAGACAGAAGAGAGAAAAGGGGGAGATAAAAGAAGGAGAGAGAGGACACCGAGAGGCGTGTTATAGTTTGCCAATTTAAAAAGCTTCTACCTTTGTTCATTCATATTATGCAACCATCTATTGGCCATCTGTCAGAAAGGCAGATATTTTTTAATTTCACAATGTGAACAAACTGTAGATTATAGGGAATTTCAGGATTCAAATACCTTAACTTTATTAAAGTAGCTTGAAATGATATGCATTGTCATTTTTTCCTGTAATATTTCCTTCTTATACTAAGTTCTTTCAACATTATGTTTAATGTGGAAACCTGTGAAACAAAAACTTAAAAAATTGCATCCATAGTGACCGTAGTCTCACTTAACTGTATCCTATTTCTAGACTTGTAGACATAAAGCCACCCTAAGAGATAAAGCAAGGTTTTTTGTGCTTATTATTTTTTTGTTAATCTTGTTAAGTTACCGGTGACAATGTTATATAATGTTAGAATAAAGATTAAAAGGTCACTCCTGGTCCATTGGGAGCGTTGAAAAGCAGTCTGGTAAACGCAGGAAGTCCCTGAAGTAGTAGGAAAAGGTAATAACTGAGGTTACCTACTGTAACCCCAGCTTCTATGATTAAATGGCGCAGCCCTCTAAGGCTATCGCTAATGAGTAATCCCCCTGCGCACCCGCGCAGCACTGAAATACTTGTAGTCCACGCCCACCCGCAAGGTGGGCCCCGCCCTCGGGCCTCCTTCCGGTATAAATAGGAAGGAGGCCCGGCAATCTGCTCCCATACAAAATAACTTTTCTTCAGCTATTCGTAGAGCCAGTGGCGCCCAGTGCTTAGAGGGCTGCGCCATCTACTCATAGAAGCTGGGGTTACAGTAGGTAACCTCAGTTCTATTTAGTATATATGGCTTCGCCCTCTAAGGCTATCGCTATTGGGTTAAGGGTGAAGCATGATGTAGTCTGCGCCCCACTGGGTCCGCCCGGCACTAGAAGCACAGACACACCTGCTCAATAACACCCCATGCCTGTTGTTCCATGCGTAATGGCGCATCACCGTCCCTGGAACATAGCAAAACATGTCTATCTTCCCTGACGGGATGAAGGCTGGGAACAATACATACCCAGCCGCTGTGAGAAAGTGGAGTCGAAGGTCCCACCTTGCCCAGCAATCATAGAAGGGGAACAGCAGCTCTCTGCGTGTCAGACAGGAGAGCGCCCAGCTGGATCCCTGACGTCACTCACTCTGACAAGACACTCCGTACAGGGTGTGTCAGAGAGGAATGGGAGACATCCCTTAAATAAAATTGAATAAATGAACAGGAGGAAGACCAAGATGCAGCAGTGCAAATGTCTTCCACTGACATTCCTCCGTGCAAAGCCGTGGAGGAGGACATTCCTCTGGTGGAGTGCGCATTGATGTTCTCCGGGAGATCCACCCCAGAGGAGACATAAGCCTGTGTCACAGCTTCACACAGCCAGTGTGACAGCCGTTGTGCAGACAGAGGCTGCCCGATCGAGCGCTCTCTATAATGCACAAACATGCGCTGAGAATGGCGCAAGGCAGCCGTGCGCGCCACTAGCAGGACAGCGCGCGCACAGGACAGAGAAGATGAGACGCGGCTTCTTCCTCCGACCAGTGAGGAGGGGGAAAGAAGCCATCCAAGGTGATCACTCATGACTCTAACGAGCTTGTGATGACCTTTGGCATAAAAGCCGGGTTAGGGCGTAAAACAGCTGAACTGCCATCTCCTTGGATCCGGAGGCATGACGGAGCCACGGAGAGAGCAGACAAACCCTTTTCACTGATAGAGCCAAAAGTAATACTACTTTGGCTGACAACAGTTTAAGGGGAACCTGGTCTAAAGGTTCAAATGGGGCTTTGCTTTAGTGCGCGTAACACCAAAGCCAAATCCCACTGAGGCGCCAGTGCGCGTGACACAGGTCTGAGTCTCCGTACTCCTCGCATAACACGGCTGCTGCGCTCTGCGAGCCCCTCTGTTCAATTTGCCGGGAATATACATTGCTCTGATGAGAGCAACGTGTGTGCGCGCCCAGAACAGCAGCCGCCTGGCTGCGTTCAGAAGCTGCGCAGAACGTACTCCTCCCTGGCGATTGAGGTAGGCTGCTTCCATAGCCGTGGCCTGTTGTCTGTGCAAATCAACACATTGATTGTACAGCAACGGGGCGACTCCCCCGTTAATTTCCGAGATTTTGAAAAATAGCGGAGTGAAAACCGCATAAGACACTGTTCCTGGGATGACAGGAGTGTTTCTTGTATCCCATGGAAATACTGGTGGGGAGAGACTTCTCTGTGATGTGCCGTAATGGTCGTCATGGTGACGAGCCACGCCATCACCGCCGCTGCCCGTGAGGCAAAAGAGCGGCGAGGGAGTTTCCACATGCTGCATTTCACTCCGTCTCTCATAATGAGGCGCGTACACGCCCAGGGGATGAGAGGTGTGTGCATGCTGTCCACACGAGGCGTTATAACGGTGCTCGTGGGTTATTATGACCGTGTTTAGGAGGCATATCTGGGACAGAGGAATACAGCGAGCTCTGCAGTTTATACACCAACAGGTTAAAACAGCAGGCTTCTGCAGCAAATGAACCACCTCTGGAGTCCCCCTGTTGGAAGAGACCCAGGGGGATCATCACGTGACCAGCTGAGGCCAACGCAGAGCAGCTGCATCCCGGAGAGGGCTGTGTGGGTTGTGACACGCCGGAGGAGAGCTGTCAGTTCCTCCCCTCGCTGCCGCGAGAGTCGCGCTCTCATGCTGGCTGAGTTTAATTCCACTCCCAGATAACGATTGTCTGAGAGGGAAGAGGACAGCTCTTCTTCCAATTTATTATCAAACCCAGGCTTTGACAGATGCGATACGAGATGTACCGTCTGTAAAGCGACTTCCTCTTTGGAGCGAGCCAGCAAATAGCAGGTCGTCCAGAGGAAAACCACACTCTCATCCCTCCTCTGTGTAGTGGCTCCAGCCTTCTCTACACAAAAATGCGATGAGCCAGGAAATATCCGAACGGCAGACGATTGTCTGGTCTGATATTCCCTGAAATGAGAAAACGCAGGAATTTCCTGTGTTTTGGGATGATGGGTACATGGAAGTATGCAAGTCCTTCAGGTGGAATTGAACCAGTCGTCCTGGTGACAAATTCCAGCACCTGTTTGATCGTCAGCATGTGGAATACTGACAGATCCAGGATGTCTCATTCCCCCAGTCTTTTTCGGGATTAGAAAAATAACGGGAGTGAAAACCCCTGATTTTCCTCCCTTTGAGGAACCCTGGAAATATCCTCTTTCAACAGGAGCTCCAGCAGCTCGGATTGGAGCGCAAGACATAGCTTCTGGGATAACAGGAGTGTTTCCTGTATCCCATTGAACTGTGGGGGGGGGAGAGGCAAACTGCAGGACGTATCCTCTGCTGATCAGCCTGCTCATCCATCTGTCCATCAGACACACACGCTGCCACTCTGAGAAAAAGTCTGAGAGCGGGCGCACGTGCTCAAGATGTGTTTTTGGTCGTCATGGTGACGAGCCACGCCAGAGCCCCTGCCGCCGCTGCCCGTGAGGCAACCCAAGGCGTGCTTGGACCAAAAGGGCTGCGCGGGGGCCTCCACACGCTGCGTCTCACTCCGACTCTCATCATGAGGCGCGTACACGCTCAGGGTATGGATGGAGGTGTGTGCAGTGCTGCCCACATGAGGCGTTAACGGCGCTCATGGGTTTATTAAGGCCGTGTTTACGAGGCGTATCTCTGACAGAGGAATGCCGCGAGCTCTGCAGTTTATTAACCAACAGGTTAAAACCAGGCTTCTGCAGCGAGCCTCGCTGTCTACTAATCAACAGATTAGTGGCAGCCGGCTTAATTAGCGCGCTCTGAAATGTATTAACCGACAGGTTAAAACCAGGCTTTAGCAACGAGCCCTGCTGGCTATTAACCGACAGGTTATAGGCAGCTGGTTTACAGAGGGCGTGAGACAACCCAAGGTGGGCTTGGACCGAAAGGGCTGCGCGGGGGCCTCCACACGCTGCGTCTCACTCCGACTCTCATCATGAGGCGCGTACACGCTCAGGGGATGGATGGAGGTGTGTGCAGTAGGGGTTTCACAACTACCAATATTTACTAGTCGACACGTTTTTCAAAATAGCAGTCGACTAGTCGTTACGTCATAATAAAGACACACAAAGAGAGGTGTACAACTGTATTTAATATTGGAACTCATACAGTAACATTAAACACTGCATTTTAATTTGTGTTACATGGCTGAGTAAATAATAAACAGTAACTGGACTCACCAAAATCGACAGCAAAAAACTATTGTTTACATAAATGCCACGTAAATCCAGTGCGCAACAGCGCATTGCGCAACACTTTATTCGCTGTCCTCCACGATAACGTCCACCTTTCCATATTTTTGGTTTGGTTTGAACACCAACGAATCGACATGTGAGGGAAGGAGGCTTGACCGCTTTCGGGTGACAGTGTTGCCTGCCAGGGCAAAAACCCTCTCACTCGGGGTGCTTGTGGCTGGAATAGCCAGGTAGCTCCTCGAAAGCGGGGGAAGCGGTGCACGTTTTCTGCCCACCACTCCAGTGGATTATCCATTGTGGGGATATGCGGTGTCCGCTGGCAGTAATCCCGTAGCTCATCATCCGCATCACTGTTGACCCGTGTTTTCTTGCTGTTCGTTTGCCTCTGTTCAGTGCTGACGCCGGTCCGTTGCTCACTGGTGCTAGCATTACTGCTAGTGCTAGCTGTCGTCAGCGGGTGTTTCATCTTCAGATGGTTGCGCATAGCAGATGTATTTGTATTGTACTTCAGTACAGCTGTACACAACTGACACTTCACTGTGGAGTTGGTTAAATCTTCGTTGAAGTACTGCCATACATAAGAATGTCGGACGTGTTTTGGAGCATTTTGCAGCACCTCGTTTACCTCAATTTTTTTCACGACTAGTTGACTAGGGCCTACAGCACCGAATAGTGGTAAAGGTAGTCGACTAGTTAATTAGTTGGTGAAACCCCTAGTGTGCAGTGCTGCCCACATGAGGCGTTATAACGGCGCTCATGGGTTTATTATGACCGTGTGTAGGAGGCGTATCTCGGACAGAGGAATGCCGCGAGCTCTGCAGGTTATTAACCGAGGTTAAAACCGGCAGGCTTCTGCAGCGAGCCCTGATGTCTACTTAATCAACAAATTAGTGACAGCTGGCTTAATTAGCGAGCTCTGCAGTTTATTAACCGATAGGTTAAAAACAGCAGGCTTCTGCAGCAAGCCCTAGGCGCCGTGGCGCTGCGGGCGCTGCCGCTGGGGGCACTCAGCCTGGAATACTGCTCATTCCCCCGTTCTGGCTTCTCTGTGATGTGCTGTGCTGGTCGTCATGGTAACGAGGCACGCCATTGCCCTCGCCGCCGCTGCCCGTGAGGCGAAAGGGCTGCGAGGAAGCCTCCACACGCTGCGTTTCACTCCGGCTGTCATCATGAGGCGTGTACACGCTCAGGGGATGAGTGGAGGTGTGTGCAGTGCTGTTCACATCAGGCGTTATAACGGCGCTCATGGGTTATTATGACCGTGTGTAGGAGGCGTATCTCGGACGGAGGAATGCCGCGAGCTCTGCAGGTTATTAACCGATAGGTTAAAACCAGCAGGCTTCTGCAGGGAGCCCTGCTGTCGACTTAATCAACAGATTAGTGGCAGCCAGCTTAAAGAGCCTGTGACCCGAGTGTCCCCCATCATCCAAACCCATCAATTTGAGTAAATATTGTCCCCCTTGAAAACCGTTACTGAACTGATTTTGGATATTTGTACTTTGATAACCATTAATCTGCCCTTCAATGTTGACCATTTTCTGGATCTTCGCAGGGATTCTTCAAGTCCCGCCAAATTATGTGTGACGTCATTGCGGGCACAGCGCTCCAGCTGCACCATTCAGGATCCCAGCATCTGCATGTAAACGCACGATGTGGCACACAGCAGCAAGCTCAGACAGCGATGACAGTTTAATTTTGAACGTGTCTGAGAGCTCATATGAGGCTGAAGGATCGGTTTATGTTGTATCTGTTAGAAGTTTAGGAATTAGGTGCGTCAATATGGGCGATCATACGGTCATGTAGCCAGTGGTGGACTGGGACTAAAAATCATTCCGGGACTATCGACCGGCCCGCTTCGGTACCGCTAGTAAATTGTCAACGTGGGGAGTGGGGGATGTGCTAGTGACTTATCCGACCGGCCCACTTCGGTACCGGCCCATCGGGATTCGTCCCGATGGCCAGTCCGCCACTGCACCCAGCCCACGTAAACTATCAACGGGGGGAGCCTCGCTGCGGGGAAACGGTGGACCTAGTGTCCCGAACGGAGTGGGAATAATAATAATAATAATCTGTGCATTTTATCCATTAATCTCCCCAACATTGTGGTAAAAAAAACACACGTTTAATCCATGTTGGTTTACTTCAACTACAAAAAGCATCGGTTTGTTTTCTCATCAGGAAATGCAGACCGGCTCAAACAAACGATTTTTAAATCATCATCCTCACGATCATTTAATGTATCATATGTTTGCCGAATTGAGATGAAAGCACTAATAAATGTAGTTTCATCCACTTGAGTTTACAACTACAAAAATAATCGATTTCATCCGACGGGAGGAAATTCAGCAGCTCTCACTACCGATTTTTAATCCTAATTTAATCATCATCTTCACCACGATCATTTATGTTTATTTTCGCCGAATTGACATGAAAGCACTGACAAATACGAATATACTGTGGTCAACTTCATTAAAATGTTATTAAGGTGCCTAAACTCAGTAATTCACCATTTCTACGCATGACAACACACTTTGTCCGTGTTTGGCTCTCTCGCTGCACAGTGAAGCGTTCCCGCATTGACGTCAATTCCGGCTTCCCCAAAACTTCAAAATGAGTCGAAGGAATTTCCGCGCGATGTTCGAAATTATTGATATTTATCGGAACGGTATCGCTTTTTCTTTTTTAAACTGACGGTTTGAGATGACTAGTAGCCCAATATTTCATTGCACAACAGTTGTTGGAAGGCTGTCACAGGCTCTTTAATTACCGGCTCTGCTTCCTCGGAGGCTCTCGCAGAGCAGACCAGGAGCGGGGGAGCCTCACTCCCCTTTGACTCGCCGCCGGGAGACCCGTGTCTCTGGGGTGGCGGGGGAGCGGAGACGTGGGACGGAGGCCCTGCAGCCGCGAAAGGCGAGTCTTACGCCGAGGCGGTTGCTGTGGGCGTCTCTCCTCTTGCGGCCTCCTGTGGCCGGCGTGGACGCCGCGGCTGCTGCGGGCGTTGGTGCCGCTGTGGGTGCTCAGCAGGCTGGAGCCAGCTGACATGCTGGCGAATGCCTTCCGCCTGTTCCGCGGCCGTCTTCATGGACTCCACCATGGCGTGGAACTGGGGTCCTAACAGCCCGTACGAGCTGATTGGAGCGTCCAGTAGCACTTTTCTGGCCATCTCCGTAACAGACGCCTGCTGCAGGTGGCGCTGGATCTGTGTCACCCACGCGGAAATCCTCGCCTGGGAGACAGCAACGGACGCGCACAGAGTGAGCGCCGTGCTGGCCGCCTTGCTGATTTCCTCTGCCTCGGTGGTGGACCGCTCTACCAGTGTCACCACCGAGTTGGAGAGCAGCGCGATGATATTCGCCGCCGCCTGAAAGGCACACTGGTGCACCCGGTCGGCCTGGCGGGCGACATACTCTCTGGGGGAGCTCAACGTAGGGCGCCGTCCTGTGGCGACGGAGAAGGGGACCGCATGCTCGGCTGCCAAACCAGCCCCCTGCTCCGACTCTGTCTCCCCCGTCCGGGGGAGAGGAGGGAGGGGAGAACCGCACGGTGAACCATGGAGGGAGA
This sequence comes from Notothenia rossii, assembly GCF_949606895.1. NCBI lineage: Eukaryota > Metazoa > Chordata > Actinopteri > Perciformes > Nototheniidae > Notothenia > Notothenia rossii. The sequence goes on from NC_136902.1 coordinate 27,566,847, forward strand.
CGGGGTAGGAGTCGTCCGACTCCTGACCGGCACTCGGCTCCAGGGACATGCTGCCGTCAACGTGCTCCTGGAAGGGCCAATCATCCTCGTCGGCCGCAGCAGCTAGAGCGTCCGCTCTTCGCTTCCTGATGGCTGATGGGAGACGGGCACAATGTGAGCAAGCGACCTGCTGGCTGAGAGCCGCGTCCGCGTGCTCTGGCCCCAGGCAGGATTCACACATTGCGTGCTGGTCATAGCTCATGATATATCCTGAGCCACATGAGGGACAATTTCGGATGCAGTTGTTGCTCATTATGTTTAATGGTTCTGTGCTTCAGTAACTGCCGAGGTTTGCTGAAGAAAAGAGGGAGCAGATTGCCGGGCCTCCTTCCTATTTATACCGGAAGGAGGCCCGAGGGCGGGGCCCGCCTTTCGGGTGGGCATGGACTACAAGTGTTTCAGTGCTGCGCGGGTGCGCAGGGGGATTACCCAATAGCGATAGCCTTAGAGGGCGAAGCCATGTACGAAATAGAACTTTAACACATACTGAACCCTTTGAGCAATATGTCAACATGTATAACAAAAACCACTACATATGGGTAAAATGGGAGCTAAACATCAAACAAATTAAACATGAAACATTTGTATACTGAAGCTACTAGCAACAAGTCTCAAAGTGTGACAACTATCACGTGCAAAACAGAAACAATTGGACGTTAATGATTCATCTAAATGCACAATTAGTCAATAAATGATATACAATTATAGGAACAATCATCACATTTCCTAGTAAATATAATGTTGTGATAACCAAATATGAGGCCAACCATGAATAACAAGAAATGTTAAGGAAAGTAATGAGTGTATATTGTTCAATGCAGAGTAAATGTATGCAGTTGTTTAAACTACATTATTTTGGCAGGTACGCCTTTAATCTTTAACCATAATCTTACCCTATCATCTCAGCCTAATGCTCATTGTAATAATAAACTTTAATCCAAATTGAAAACTGAAATGCCACTTTGGCAAGTAGTAAATGAAGAATGTGTTTCAGCCCACACAACTACCGAAACACAAACTCTCTCACACACTCACACACACACACACACACACACACACACACACACACACACACACACACACACACACACACACACACACACACACACACTCTCACACACAAAAAGACACACACACTGAGGGAGTGATTCATCATCCTCATGATTAGAGAGTCTCCCCTCATACTGTGGTGCGATATCATTTTTGTTTTGATTGGTTGAGCAGCTCATTTTAGCAGCCAATAGGAAACACACGCAATTGATATGAGATTAAATTCACAGACAAACCTTTAGGGCTTTATCAAAGGACTTAATCAAGAAAATGAGTTTTGGTCGAGCTGATTTGGTTGTACTGTATGCGTGTGTTACCCCAGCCTAGATGCCACAGCTGGAAGCAATCTCTTTGCTGCCAACAACTCACAATGTAAAGTGTGTGTGTGTGTGTGTGTGTGTGTGTGTGTGTGTGTGTGTGTGTGTGTGTGTGTGTGTGTGTGTGTGTGTGTGTGTGTGTGTGTGTGTGTGTGTGTGTGTGTGTGTGTGTGTGTGTGTGTGTGTGTGTGTGTGTGTGTGTGTGTGTGTGTGTGTGTGTGTGTGTGTGTGTGTGTGTGTGTGTGTGTGTGTGTGTGTGTGTGTGTGTGTGTGTGTGTGTGTGTGTGTGTGTGTGTGTGTTCACCAACCCACAGCAGTTCCAAAGCATCCTGACAGCCTGCGGCGGCTCCTCCAGCTGTTGCTTTGTTGAACAAGTCAACTCAATTTCAAACACTGTCCTACCTGTCAGACGGCTGATGGGAAATTATCTCCGCCGTTCAGCCTGATAAACAAACAACGTCCGTGAAGTAAAACAATATCCAGAGCCCTGAAAAGCATGCAGTACAACACCGCCTCCTTTTTCCCCTCTTAATCAGTCATCTATCCTGAGTGTAGGTCATGTTATGAACACCTGTCATGAGCAGCTGGACACTCAGAGCGCTCACTCATCAAATCTGTTGAATCACTTCATTGAGGGAGGGAGAAGGAGAATAAAGGGGGCAGGGAACAAAATATTTGATTTGGCTTTCCAGACAACACAGATGTGCAATTAAACATACATCACTGTCTGATCATACATGAAAGATCAGACATTATTTTTGTCTTCTACATAAATTCATTTGTTCTGATGGGCTGCCTTTATGCTTTAATATACTTTATTGGCATGAGTGTAACTATGTCAGTGTCAATTATTATTTAATAATAATCAAGAAAATAGCAGAAATAATATAAATCATATTGTTGAATTTCTTTTGAATGATCAAAACTTTTTGAACTATATACATTTTATTACCAAACGTATGAATGGCAAATGTGTTATGTTATTTAATTATTTATAATGCAAAACAAATGTTATTTGCCTATAATAATCTAGATTCAATGACCATACAGCCAACAACCCAACATTGCATCCATGACAGTGACACAGAATTTTTCGTGATAAACCAGTTTAATAATTCGGCCAACATATGTTTTTCCAGCTGTTAATCTGGTTCATCATCTTCCTTCTTCATTGCACATTAAAACATGAAATCAGAACTTCAGCTTTAAATACACATAGCATGAAACACAGTAAGCTTTGCTATATTTAACATCTGGATGCATTATGTAATATCTAAGCTGTTTTTATTTATAAACTGGCACACATGTTGTCCCTCAGGATTGTTTTGGTTACTGCTTCAGATAAACAGCTGATTGGTATGGAGAACTGCTAACACAAACAGATAAGATCAACTACTTTTTTTGTGTCTTGTTGTAAATATCTGCAGCAGGCAAATACTATTCTGACCAAAATAGCACATACAGTACATTAAGGCCCTGTGGGGGGCCGCATGATTAGGATGAAGATGTATTGGGGCCCACGGGAAGTTCAGTTGACCCCTCTGTTTATAGAATTTGTTGAATACACACACAGTACCGATTAAATACAAACATGCATTGGAATACAGGTATAGGTCAACACATGCAGTTGGGGGTCCGGTGCCTTGCTTAAGGGCAGCCCAGGAGTTAAACACTGACACTAACCAGTGTAATTGTTTCAAAGAACAACTACTTTTGCCTCTGCAGTAACTCTCTGACTTTGGTTTGTGACTATTTCAAAACCAACAAAACACACTGATTGTTTTTAGATTTTTTTAATCATATGTTAACAAAGTTAAATAACTTTATTGTGGAGAGAAAAGCACTTAATCACTTTTAAAATCGCTGTTTAGCACATACATATTTAGGGCTTTACTGTCCTTTTTAGCTTCTGTATAAAAAAACATTCTCGTACAACATCCTTATCATTTTATATTATGTTACACATTATTTATTTAGTTGTTTGTTATTATGGTGCCATACTGTAGCTAAGCACCTCAAGCAGGTAAACATCAAATCAGATTTCTGTCATTATTGTGTATTGATTGACAAAGAAGTGTTCTACTAAACAGTGACAGTCTTTGTTTTTGTCCACTAAAATGTACTTATATCTTTCGACCCCCCACAGAGAAAGAGTCAAGTTTGTTGTCTCTTTTTTTGTCAATGCCTCTTTGTCTTTGTTATACTTACTAACCATGCCCAGAAGTCCCTTTTGTGATTATTCAAGTAAAACATAATTCATAAATCCATGCTTTTATATTCATGGCTTTACTCGTTTAAATAGAAGTGATTGAACTTAATAACTGAGTTGTGAGTCATGAACCAGACGTCTCATCCACCAATAAAAGCCTCCCTCTTACCGCCTCAGCAGTGAACCTCGTTAAGACATTGGGCTCGTTAAGTCACGTTCATCACTAACGAACAACGCTCTGTTGCCATAGGAAACGGGGGTTTGGAGTGTGTGCGTCTGTTACCCTGAGATTGACTGCCAGACAGTCCATTAGCATATCCTAGCGTTCCTTCACTACATACGGACGCCACCGCCACAGAGCCAGACTGAGAGGGAGGATTGATGGGTCGGGTGTGTGTGTATGTTTGTGTGTGTATGAGTGTGTCTGTTTGTAAAATGGATGGGCCTGGTTGTGTGGGCTGTGTGAACTATCAAGATCAGATGGAGGAATAAGGCAAAAAAGAGCTGCTCATAAAAATATTAAGCGGTCCCACCTACAGAGTCTGTGACAGCAGGGCAAGATTTATGGAGAGGAGGGGAGAGTTGTATTCATGACAAATAGCAATTATTTCTGTGAGTGAGTGTTTCTGTGTTTTATTTTTAATTAAAAGCTGTTATTTCAGGAAACCACGTGGTCTGTGTTTTGCTTTTAGGTTGACCTTAAATGTATGCCTCATCTGGTTATTGTATTCATGTTTCTGTGTTCTTCATTTCACTTTGTACTTGTGAAGCAATTTGTGAAATCTATTTCTGTGAAAGGTGCTATAATAAATAAACTTATTATTATTATTATCTAGTTAAAAATAGTTTTAATTTTGCTGAAAGAAAAATATATATCAATTTAGAGACTCCACATACTAAAAATGGAAGTGAAAATGTATGGAATTTTTATATTTACCATGTTCTGTAAATCTTTCCTCTTCAGCTTGAGACCAAAGCAGGCAAGGCTCTGTCCGTCACAGATGCTCCAGATCCTCCAGACCTGAAGGTGGCGCTGAAGAGGGAGCGTGAAGAGCACCAGCACCTCCTGGCCGACTCCTACGCAGCTGTGATGGACCTAACCAAGCAGGTTAGTGTGTGTGGGGTTGGAAGGCAACAGGCTTTTTTTCTCAAACTAAACAAACATAAGGGCATAAGTGGTATAAATAGGTAGATCAAGAATTTCACACTAATTGTTAATCTACCTCTGTTAAACTTCAAGCTTAAAAAACTTGAAAGACCCATGTTTAATGATTTACTTGACATCATTGTACTGTTTAAATTCATATTCTGGTGGTTTGCGCTCCACATCCATGTTATTGTCTCCTCTAATGCTTGTCTCTCTGCTGTGACCCACCTGCGGACCTACAGCTTCAGCTCGGGGAGAGGAACTGGGGCAGAGAGAAGCTGGAGCTGCTGGAGAGGCTGAGCCAGGAGAGAGCTCAGTGGGAGCAGAGGCTGCTAGAGGCCACAGCGCAGCAGGGGAAGGTACGACAGGCTGCGTTTGTTTGTGTGCGTTTGTTTGTGTGCGTGTGAGAGAGAGAAATGTCAAAGATGAAGAAGAGATAAGCAGCATTTTTTGATGATGCAATCTGAAAGGAGGGGGTGTGTGTCTGAGATAAGAAAGACATGAGTTGTTGAATTAGTTGAGTTTCTTTCTACATCTAAAGTCATCTAAAGGTTTCACAGATTTCTCTGGAATTATATTAATATTACACAAAACCAAAAATGGTTGGAAAGCCATAGCTATTGCAAACAGGCTATAAAAACATGGGAAATGAAGCATTGGCCAGCTAAGCACATTCAAATATATAAGAGAAAAACAGCAGGTGTAATATTTGCCTTCCCCCCAGTTACATTGCCACAGATCTCACACCACCAGAACTCAGTCAAATAATAACGCAATTTTTAATGGAATTTAGGTATGCTCCCATAGAGTGGCGAAGTCACGCCCACTTACTTCCGCATCATGGGACCTTATTCCGAAAAAATAATACATTGAAGTCAATGGAGAGAGAAAAAGTATATTTTGATCCCGTTTGAATTGTGCCATGAATTACACATATGTTGTTTGTCAATCTTAAAAAATCATTTCCATGTCAAAAAATTCAAAGTTTGTCTTAAAACTGTTGAAATATAAGACTATGAAAAATATGCAACTAGAAAGACTACAAATCTCAGAGTCGCGTAAGTGCTGTCATAACTGATGTATTCCCTCCAGATAGCTAAAAATACATTTACTTAATGTACTTACTTACTTTAACAAGATGCCTGTGTGCTTTGTACCAGGTTGTTATCATACCAGTAATAGTACCTCTTGCTCGTTCTCGAAGAGCAACTAAAACAAAACACGAGAGTGTACCTTGTTAGCTAATGTTAGCTAGCTGACATTAACGTTACACATTACACTCGTGTTACTCACCGAAACCTTGTAAAGCCGGTCCCGCATGCTGGCTCTTACGGAACCGACTAACTCCCCTTTTTCGTATGTACAGCTCTCAACATGCCCGGACTTGTAGTGATTTTCACCTATTTTAATACTTTTCGCCTCATTCTGAAAGAAAGAGGTGAAATGTACCAACCTGACGGCCATCTTGGTGTTGGTGACGTGTGCAAGACCAGAGTTGTAGTTCATTGAGCGCTTCACACAAAGAAATGTGTAACTTCACAGTTTTACGACACATTTTAGTTTTTTTGACTTGCAAAATTATCTTTTAAATTGACAAACATCCTATGTGTAATTCGTGGCACAATTCAAACGGGATCGAAAGATAATCTTTCTCTCCCCATTGACTTCAATACATTATTTTTCCGATATAAGGTCCCATGGAGGTCCACCGGAAGGGGAGGGACTTCGCCACTCTATTAGATTCATGACCTCTATTTTAGTAACATTTACGCAATATGGCCAATAAAATCTTACGCCTTTTTTCTGTGAAATGTTTTCGTCATTTCAAACCAACATAATCTGGACCCTGTATCCTGTACCCTCTGGCTTCGAAAGAAATTGTACACAATATGCAATACTTTTTATTTTCTATATTTAGATACATTGTATTTGTGAGCTACTTAATTTCTAGACAATAAGACTTTCTTTTAAACAATAAAACATCAAGATAAAATGATGAAGAGAAGTCTCAAAATAAAAAAAAGGTTTCCTAGTTTTTTCAAAACTTCAAACCCATTGATCTATTTCTCAAACTGGACATTTCATCCTCACCAGTTTGTGTAGAAGCACAGCTGCTAGTGTATTTTAATATAAGAGCATTAAAATACACTAATTACACCTTAGAGCAAGGCAGTCACTTTTTGCCGTTGCGAAAAAGCTTCATATCCCTTTTTCAAAACTATTTGAATATGCTAGAAGAACGCTGGACATAGTTATGCAAATAACAACTGCAGTTGAATAAAAAAAAAATCAAATTTTGAGGGAGTAACACAAAACCTGACATTTAATGCAGATTCTTTGCTGGAAACTTCTTTGTACATGTATTTGTGGCTGTATCACCACTATGGTCATAATAATGTAAGAAAAAGACAAAAAATGCATGTAACTGCTGTGTTAGGGTGGTGTTTTCCTCTCAGGATACTTTGCTGACGTCGACAGTAACCACAGCTGTTAATGCCATAATGTGAGCATGTTTATTATTAAGTTGAGGTCACCAGGAAAACATGGTCTGTCTGATCTGCTGATTATACATGCACAGCGCAGTCACTGCCAAGCTGCTGCATGTCTGGTAGGGAGGAAGAGGGTTACATCAGTGTTTAAAGTGGTCGTTAGTCAGTGGGTTCGTCCATAAATACACACAGAAATTCAGATAAACAGTTAGTAGGTCAGAGCTCCTCCATCATTTCTCCCCTGTCTGCTGCATTTGAGGTTTTCGGTCTGTGGCCTTCTTTGTCCTGCCTTTTTTACCCTCCTTTTCCTTCCTCCTGTGTGTTGACTGAATCCCGTCTCACGCCTTCCATTTGTTGTCCTGCACTGGAAACTGCTATGAGGATGAAGCTCGTCATGGTTGAATTCACTCTGGGTGTCTTGGTCACGCTCTGTCACCCGCAAATCTGATATACTATCTCGACTTCTTGTATGTTATACTGAAGCCAAGCAAATACATCTGACATGCTGTTATAGTGCCCTCATCAGGGCTATTAGTGTAAAAGTAGCTGAATTTGTTTTTAAAGTTAGTTAGACATTAGTCATTGCTATTGATATTGACTTGTCAGATGTTTACTTATAAATCCATTTTGTTCATTTTATTTTTATTTTTAACTGAATGTTTTATTTTTGATGAAATGGGATGTTAGTGTAGATTGGTATACGTTTTCTACTTCTACGTCGAGCACATAAAGCTTAACCAACCAACTGTGTTCAAATTAATATTATTTAACACCCTTTATTATTTAGACCCTCCAGAAAAACGCGGGCCAAAATCCTTAATTATGCGGGCTAAAATCATTGATTATGCGGGCTAAAATCCTTGATTATGCGATAAAAATGCGGGGTTTTTATGTGATTTTATGCGGGGAGATTGCGGGAAGTTGCATAATATGCGGAAAGTTGCGAAATATGCGGAAAGTTGCGAAATATGCGAACAGTTGTGAAATATGCGGGAAGCGGAAAAAAGGTGATTGTTCTCCCGCACCCTGTTACTAGGCTACTACTGAATGAAAGGGAGCACTTTTAAAGAGTTGCTATGATAAACAAGCATACTAGAAGCAAGCTACATCACAGAAAGACACACACACACACACACACACACACACACACACACACACACACACACACACACACACACACACACACACACACACACACACACACACACACACACACACACACACACACCTACCTCCTCCTCATTCTGTTTTCATTTACTCGTTCGTTATCTGACCAGCTTCAATATTGTAGGCTACTCACCTCGTTTCTTGCAACCCTCGAAAGGGTTTTGGAGGTTGAAGCCTCTGTGAGCGTGAGTTGCTTGGCTTTCTTGTCCGCAGCAGAAACCATTTTTGAATGTTTGAGCGAATCGAAGTGGGTATTCACAGTCGATTTCCTTTTATGCTCCAACACACAGTTGCACGGGGTACAGAACAGTTTCCCCCCACTTTCGTGCAAGACATTGGGGTACTGCTTTGCCCGGTCTTTAGCTGAAATGTTCGTGGGTAAATGTGATGGATTCGATTTGTTCATCTTGGTGTGTGAATTCCACACCTTCACACGACGGTGTTTGCCTTCTGTGATGCGCGGGCTGATGATGTTGCGTCATCATCATTACTCGTCAAGGCGAGTTAACTTTTTTATTTTTTTTATCAACTTTGTGTGGAAAAATGCGGGGATTATGCGGCCTTTTGATAAATATGCGGACTTTTAAAAATCTGCGGCATTTTGCTCATTATGCGGGAAATTCTGCGATCGCAGAATCGCGTTTTTCTGGAGGGTCTAATTATTTATGAGAAGATATTATTCAAATATTGTATGCAATTAAACTTTCGGTTTTTACATCGGAATGGTTAAGTTTGCATTTGTATCTGAACTATTTCCATCAATTATTTTTCATTTTTGTAAAAATAAATTCAACAATCTATCCATGATTTTTAAATAATCATTTGCACTATTTAAATAACACTTTCAAGCAAACATTTGAACCATTTATTCATTACTTTTAGCTAATTGATCCCACCACGTGTCCATTTCTTCGACTGTTTTAGATTTCAATTGTTTATCCATGACTCAAAATCAGCGTTAACATGTATCCATTGCTCTTAGCTCCCTATTGTAAATAACCTCTATTAACCAACTGCTTACTGTAGGCTTCTCTGCTTATTGTCTTCAGGTGTTGCAACTGACTTAATATGTACATATATTTGTTCAAAATGAGTTGAGCTATTCCATATTCTTCCCATGTGCCCCCTTGCAAATGCAGAAGTGCCCCCTTGGGTAAGAGCACCTCTGTTTGAGAATCACTGAACTGCAGTAAAGTTAGCTTTGGAGGGGGATTGCAGGTGAAAGTGTATGTGCAAAACTAAGCACATTATCTGCAGATGTCCTTTCCCCCTCTCCACTCTCACAGTGTCTCTTTCCTCTGAGGGGAAATGGTTTCAAAGAGATCCCCTCAAGTGTGAAAGGCACTGACTCAGCATCACTGTGTGTGTGTGTGTGTGTGTGTGTGTGTGTGTGTGTGTGTGTGTGTGTGTGTGTGTGTGTGTGTGTGTGTGTGTGTGTGTGTGTGTGTGTGTGTGTGTGTGTGTGTGTGTGTGTGTGTGTGTGTGTGTGTGTGTGTGTGTGTGTGTGTGTGTGTGTGTGTGTGTGTGTGTGTGTGTGTGTGTGTGTGTGTGTGTGTGTGTGTGTGTGTGTGTGTGTGTGTGTGTGCGCTACTGTATCTGACTACCACAGATTATACTAGACCAGGGGTGCCCAACCTTTTTTGAACCGAGAGCTACTTTTAAAGTTGCCAGTCTGCCGAGATCTAACAGTCCAAATAGAGAGGCGTAGCCATTACTGACAGCCTACTACCAGGAAAATACACACTTCTACTTGTATAAAACTGAGCTTTTTTACGATTAATACTTCATAAAATACTGCAGATCCTTTATCTTACCTCTTTCTAATCTACACACATACCAGTATTTAACAGAAGTTACACAACAGTGTTGTTGATACAGAGTTGGAGTTTATTCACACGTCACATGCTACAGTGGGTAATGTTTTCAAGAAACATTGAACAGTGCTGCCACAAATGACACTGGAAAAAAAGAAAAGACTCTTTCTTTGCCATTATTTAAAAATAGTGTTGCTACAAAAGTATAAATTAGGCTTACTAATAAGACAACTCAGTGCAATAAAAAAGACAACATTAGTAGAATCAAACCCTTTTTTTGTTGCATTTTAGCAGAGTATAAAAAGAAATGCCTTTAAAATAGGATGCAAGCAACACTAGTTCTCATTGATAACACTCCGTTCGATGTCTCACTATGGGATGCGCCTCCCCGCGAATGCCTCAGAAGCATCAATCTCATTACGCCAATCCTGATTGGCTGGTGATCTTGACGACCACGTCAGGGAATCCGCCCACCCTTTAAGTAGCTTGCGCTACGACGCAGCGTCATTCAAACACCTCTTCTTGCTTCAGAGCACATCTCTAAATTTGTAGTAGCCTGGCTAGCTTAACTGTTCATAGACTGAACCACTCTAAGTTAACTTTCGGTCGCCGGACGCTTGCCGGCTAAACTTGCTTCGCATAAGATTAAAATATTTACACACCAGTTAATACTCGATTCTGCACCGCCGTTTTTTAACTGTAAGGGCTTTTGATATATTGAACAGTAACATACCAGTTGTTGTTCCGTCCCTCCAAGTCGACACTCCGGCTATCCAGGATGGACCGTTCTCTTCCTCACACCAGAGGAGACGGAGGCTCTGAGGCTCGACTTTGCAGCTGCGGTTATAAAATATCGAGCACGGACTCACACCAGGTCTGCTCGTCCTGCCTTGGGCTGGAACATGCCCGGAAGGCTATCGACGCCCCCGGTTCATGCGGACACTGTGCCCGCTTCACCATCAAGAGCCTCCGCCGACGGCTAGCGCGCCAAGCTAGCCTGTCGGCAGGAGATCCTTTCATGTCTGGGGATGTGCCGGCCGGGAACCGAGACATGGAGGTAGCCGCCGCGGAGGCTGAGGCTGAGCCTTGCGCTGAGGCTAGCTGGGGCTCCCAGCTGGACCTCACCGTGGTTCCGCTCGCGGAGAATGTCCTGGAGTTGGATTATATAGAGGAAGACGAAGAGGGTGCCTCTGAGTTTCTCTTATCCGACTCAGACGAAGACGAGGAGGCTATTTTCGTCTCATCCGCTCAGGCTGCCAAGCCTGATGCTGTGTCTACTCCTCCGGGCGAAAGCATGCCAGCTTCGCCCCGTCTCAGCATGGACTTGCAAGCCGTGTGTCAACGCGCTGCGTCCAGGCTGGACATCCCCTGGCCTGAAGTAGCAAAGGGGACCACTAGGTCTCGCTACGAGGGGAAGAATTTGCCACAGGCTGCAAGGATGGCAAGACGGCTTCTCCCAGTTCAGAAGTAAGTCCCCGATCCAGGGAGCTTCCTCTTTGGATTTCGAGGGCATGGAGAAACTCGGCTTGCTTCGCATGCCTCCTATGGAGCCGCTTGTTGCAGCCCACCTCCAACCGCGGCTGTCTTCGGCGTTTAACAGGAACCCCACACTGCCGACAAAAGCAGATCGTTTTCAGTCAGCAATGACCGAACGGGCTTACAAAGCGGCGGCTTTGTCTGTCAGGGCGCTCAATATCTCATCGATGCTGACTGCTTACCAAGCAGAGCTGTGCGAAGACATGACAAATAAACCTGAGCCTGCTGTGTGGGATGAAATTACCGCCATCACGGACATTTGCCTCCGCGTGCAGCGCTGTGCGGTCCAAGCCACGGGTAAGTCGCTTGGGATGATGGTGGTGCAGGAGAAAGCCAGGTGGCTTAACCTGACGAACCTACCAGACCGGGAGAAAGAGGACGTTTTGGACATGCCAATTGTCCCCGAAGGCCTATTTGGCACTGCTCTGGCTTCGATGCAGCAGCGGTGTGAGGCCAAGAAAAGAGAAGACAAGGCTCTCCAGCTCTGTCTTCCCCGGAAGGTCCAGCCGCCACCTCCGACGGCCCCGCGACAGACCTTCGCTCAGGCTGCCTCACGACCCTCCCAATTTAAGATCCCAAAACGGAAAAAAGCCTCAGCCCGCCCCGGGTCCCCCATCCAGGCATGAGGCGAGGACGAGCTGGCAAAGAAAGTCCCCAGCTCCGAAAGCGGCTTTTGGTCATCAGGCGAGGAAGAAAAAGAGAGCGGCCTGACAGCCTTCCCTCCTCTCCTCGGTGGAAGAGCTGGAAGTTCCCTGTTCTCCAGATCCACCTGTTCTGCGCTGGACTGTGCTTCCGGAGGCCATCCATGCCCCCAACTCCCCGTCGCCTCGTGTGATGTCCAAACGACATCCGGTTCGCACCATGGGGAACGTGGACTTTAATTGGAGACAGCAGGTTCTGCTGCCCGTCTAAGTCACACAAGCACATGTCCACGTTTTTCAATAAAGCATATTCCACTGTCGTTCTCTCCAGTTACACATGCTGGCACGCAAACTGATACTATGGAGCTGCGGCCGTCTCCTTTCTCTGAGAGCAACACAGGTAGCCGGGGTGATGAACCTCGGAGCGGATCTGTTGTCCAGAGGTGCACCACTATATGCAGATTGGACTCTACATCCAACAATTGTGAGTCAGTTGTGGATATGTTACGGCCGAGCCGCGGTAGATCTGTTCGCGTCAAAATAAAACACTTAGTGTCAGCTGTTCTTTTCAATGCGCTGTCTAAACTCACCGTTAGGCGTGCTCGCGCACGCTTGGCCACCGGTCCTTCTGTACGCTTTCCCACCCCTGGCTGTAATACCTCCGACTCTGGCCAGAGTGAGAGAGCATCGCCACACGCTGATCCTGATAGCTCGGCACTGGCCTGCAATGTATTGGCTGGCGGAGATATATCCGCTGCTGTGCGGGCAGCCGCGGCAGCTCCCGCTACGCAGGGACATACTGTCTCAGGCGGGGGGGACGATTTTTCACCCACACCCGGAACGCCTGGCACTATGGGCCTGGCCCGTGAGTGGTATAATTTGAGTACAGTGGGGCTTCCTCAGAAGGTGATAAACACTATTCAGAGTGCAAGGGCTTCCTTCACCAGGTCTCTTTATGACTGTAAGTGGAGGGTGTTTGAGGAGTGGTGCCTCCAAAAGGGACACGTCTCAATGTCCTGTCAGGGTGATTTTATCATTTCTACAGGACTTGATTGATAAACACAGAGGTTTCTCTACGATTAAAGTGTACCTGGCTGCTATTGCTGCATGCCACGTGGGTTTTGAGGGAAAGACGGCTAGCCAACATCCCTTGGTCTGCCGTTTTATGAAAGGGGCTCGCAGGCTCCTCCCTGTTTCCAGGTCACTGGTGCCCTTATGGGAATTGGCAGTGGTTTTAGATGGGCTCACTTGACCTCCATTTGAACCCCTGGAAGAAGCTGACATGAAACACCTGTCACTGAAGACAGTGCTGTTACTGGCTCTGGCATCTGCCAAGCGAGTCAGTGACATTCATGCGCTCTCTGTACACCCTTCATGCACTCAGTTTGCCCCGGGACAAACAAGAGTGTTGCTGAAGCCCAACCCTGCTTTTGTGCCCAAGGTGGTTGGTTCATGCACCCCCATTGACATTGCGGCATTTCCTTCACCGTTGTGTTCTTCTAGAGAAAAGCGGACGAATTTACTGTGCCCAGTTTGTGCCTTGCGCACCTATATGGACTCTCCCACTGGATTGTGGAAGCAATAGCTCTGGCTTATACGAGTCAGGGTTTGCAGGCACCAACGGGCCTGCATGCTCATTCTACTCGTGGCCTGGCTACGTCCTGGGCTTTGTTCAAGGGTGTTTCAGTCCAGGGCATTTGTGCAGCAGCGAGCTGGTCTTCACCCCTCACTTTTGTCAGTTTTTACAGATTGGATGTCTCTGCTCCAAGTGTGGCACATGCAGTGCTGGGCCCCGTGTTGGGACAGAGTTCTACCTGTTGAATACTGATCTTTGGTGATTTTCGAGATAAGCATGTCTAGCAATACGGGAGTCTCAATATCCCATAGTGAGACATCGAACGGAGTGTTATGAATGAGATCTATAGGTTACTAACGTAACCCCAGTTCTCAGAGTAACATGAAGTGAGATGTCTCACCAGACAGCCCTTCTTGCTGAGGCGAAGCGAGAAGAGGTGTTTATTTTGAATGAAGCTGCGTCGTAGCGCAAGCTACTTAAAGGGTGGGCGGATTCCCTGACGTGGTTGTCAAGATCACCAGCCAATCAGGATTGGCGTAATGAGATTGATGCTTCTGAGGCATTCGCGGGGGGGCGCATCCCATAGTGAGACATCTCACTTCATGTTACTCTGAGAACTGGGGTTACGTTAGTAACCTATAGTTTCTTAACCTGAATTGATAATAGACTATAATCAATTTAAACAGAACAGATCTTAATGTTTGCATTCTTATACCATTTTGTATAATAATTATAATGAATAAGTTCAAACAAACTAAAACTTACAGCTGATTAATAACGGTATCTAACTTGAGTTTTTATTATATATATTGAAATGCTACTGTTATTTTTACTGTCCCCCAAGAATGCTTCTTTCACAACTTCGCCGTCTTTGAAAGACTTATATGTGTTTCGCAAGAACGTGACTGACACGATAAGATGCTATGGTAGCAGCCTTGCTCTTGTTGTTGGGCCTGGTGAAAATGGACTGCTGTGCATTTAGCTGTCCTTTCAGGTCCCTCCCCTTTTGGGAGCGTAGGGCAGGATTAGGAGGGAATTCCATCACGTAGCGTTTGTGCACTGTTTTGAAATGCCGCTCCTAAATTACCCTTCTTCGATAAAGCCACGCTCGCAATGCAGATGAGACAGATGGACATTGAATTGGAATAGATAAAAAAATAATCATCCTCCCACTCAGAGTGAAAATTATATATTTTGGGCTTTTTTGCTTCTGCCATAATTGCAGTCTTGTGTATGTGCGGACTGTCACTCCTGTTGACACGGACAACGTCAGCAAAATAGTGCCCCCACTGCCCACCAGCCACGCCCCGACACATGGGGTCACGCCTGCTAATCACAAAGCTTTGATACGTTCAAGTGCATTATTCTGGCCCAGGAAGATTATGTTATAGGACATTAACGATAAACCAGAATATTGTTGTTCTATTTTTAGACACATCTCGCGATCGACTGGTTGGGCACCTCGGTACTAGACAGTCTCCTCTTCCTCGTGCCAACACAGCTTTAGAGGAAGTGGAGGGCAACGTAAGGAATGTGTCCACAGTGGATGTCTTCCAGCGTGTGTGTAGGAAGGCAAAATGCTACAAGAACAATTTGTACAAATGATGCAGGCCTTTTACTTTGCTAATAAGCTACTTAAGTATTCTGTGGTTTCCTTTTTACTGAGTGTTTTTTCTTTTGTCTTCTCAGTCAAAGTCATTAGGCGGCGAGACCTCTGCAGACACAGGAGTCACTAATGGAACAGGATCGCCAAGGTAACAATTACCAACAAGACCTTACATTACTTAGGTTAAAATTAACCCCTAACATGTGGAAGAAATCAGAACATTTCTAAAATAGTGTTATAATTATTGTGTTGTATGTGACATTGCTTCTCTTTTCTCATAAACTCCTTCTTACTCTTTAAAATCAAAAGATACAAATCCACATCAGAGCTTGCCAGTGCAGAAGTCGACGGATTAGCCAATCAGGAGCAGAGGATCCAGTTTGTAGTCCCTTCTCTTGGTGACCTCACCAGGAAGAATTGGACCTACCTGACCAATGAGGTGAATTATTTGATTTTAAATGTTGAGTTTTTGTTTGTATTTCTTTACTTCTATATATTATTATATACAACACAAGTAAAACAAAGATTGATTACATTTTATATCATATCAAAAAATATTAATTTGTAAACCATATACTCATATATAACATTGAGACATTCATTATTAAAGCTAATTAACTTAGCTAAAATAGTTGCAATATTGTCCCCATCCCTTATAAAAACTGCATATTACAAATTATAATGATTTCATCCCATTTCCCTTTTGTCCCTGCTCCAGACCCCAGAGGTTGGGGACACCTGTAAGACCTGGGACGGCCCCAGCGGCTCCTGCAGCAGCTTGGTGGGATCAGAGCTGGATCTGGAGTCGGTCCAGAGGAGCCACACGGCCCCGGACCGCACCGGCATCCGGATCTACTACAGCCCCCCTGCTGTACGACGCATGGAACACCACCGGAGGAGCCAGGAGGCCACAGAGCCTCAGCAGGCCCAGAACGGGAGCTCTGACCTGGGAGTGGCGGGCCCGGATCTAGGCAT
The DNA here is from genome assembly GCF_949606895.1 of Notothenia rossii. Lineage (NCBI taxonomy): Eukaryota > Metazoa > Chordata > Actinopteri > Perciformes > Nototheniidae > Notothenia > Notothenia rossii. Next base: position 27,583,413 of record NC_136902.1, read on the forward strand.
GGCTCTGGAGGAAACCGTTGAGATTCAGCAGCAACAACCTTCACCCTCCTTCTCGTCCTCCTACGAGCAGTGGCTGAGCTCGCTGTCCAAGCAGCACAGGGAGCTGCTGGAGAGCAGAAGTGGCTCTATCGCCGGTTCGATCCCCAGCAACAGTAGCTCAGTTGATGGAATGACACCCTCGTCTGCTTTCCATGGTCTGGAGATCGGGGAGATTTCAGCCAACTTGAGTGATGACATGAAGGAGATGACCAACTGTGTCCGCCAGGCCATTCGCTCGTCCTCTCTGGAGAGGAAATCCACCAAGGAACCCGGAAGCCAGGTAGTTTCCTCTTTTTTAGTAGAAAAAAAACTATTTTTTAATCAAACAAAAATCTGTTGAAACATAGCTTTTTCTAAAAGTTTATTTGTATTTTATTTTATTGCAATTTTTTTAGGGCAATATCTTATTTAGAACCTGGTTACATTAGTTTGTAAAAAGAATACTGGAAACGTCTTTAAAATATGCAACAACACTGTCAGATGTCACTAAGTAATTAGAAGATTTTGCAGTATACTAACACATTAATTATCTAGTGTACATTTAAGGAGAAATCATCATATTCTGAATCATTTCTCTTCAATAGCTGTTCTTTGTTGTTTTTTTCCCTGTCTCAACGCCTAACATTCTCCCCCATTTTCATTTCTCCCTCCAGGCGATGGGCATGTCCACCCGGTCCACGCAGACTGCCACACAGTACGTAAGCATCGGGCTTCAAACCGACATCCTTCCAGGCAGCAGAGTGGTGGGTTTACACTCCAAATCCTGGTCTCCTCGCCCCTTGCCGACAACCAACTCGCTAGCATCCGCCAGAACCCGGCAGATATCCACCTCCCTGGATAAAGTTCACAGCCGCATCGATAGACCATGCTGTTCACCAAAGTATGGATCCCCGAAACTACAACGCAGAGTGTCTTCTGGTAATTACACTTTGTCCTCTAAGCTTTGGTTTTAGAGTCAGAGAGCCTTTAATCAAAATTATTGAATCACCATTGATATGCTTCATAGATATTCCATGTTAGTACTTTTGTTTGAGAGAAAGAGACATCCATCTGTTGTGTTTTTAGGCTCCACTTCCAGACTGGATGGGAGTACCTCCTCCAGGGACCGCAGCCTGTGGAGCCTCCAGCAGAGATCCCTGAGTGGAGGCGGAGGCTCTGCCTGGGCTCGCTCCACCACCACCCGGGACAGCCCCGTGCTGAACGGCCTGAATGATGGCCTCTCTAGCCTCTTCAGCTTGGTGGAGCACACTGGAAGCACAGAGTCGCTCTGGAGGGGGGATGGAGGTAAGATTAAAGAGACAAATAAAACCATGACTGCATGAGTACAACATTCCCAACCTTGCTTTGACATCTAAAGTCTCTATTCTCTATGTAATGCTGCTGACAGCACAAGCATGCCTCCAGAATTAAATGTGTCTTATTATTTATGAAAATAATTATAATACCTGCCTTGGATCCGTGTTTTCATTTAGGAGCCAGCCAGGGAGCCAGTCCAGCACGGCTGCCTGCTGCAGCGGGGAAACCCACTGCTGTGCCAGTCTCTACATGTGACCCCGGCCCTCAGCGGTACGGAGGCCTGGTCCAGGAGTTCTTTAGGAACGTCTGTAGCAGCCGTGGCCAGGGAGCAGTCACCCTGCCTGGAGAGAGACCACTAAGAGACTCCAATGGCAGTCTCGGAGGTCCGAGTGTCTTGGGTAGTTTTGGCGGCATTGATGAACCTAAACCAGAGTGCGTGTCGGCCGGGGTTGGAGGAATCGTTGCGCTGAACGGAAGCAACGACAATGTGACCCGGATCGTCAATAAGAGGTTTATGAGACAGTCAACCGGGGAGGAGATGATCAATATCATGGGAGGAGGAAAGGAATTGATGAGCAACACGGGGGCTGCAGGAACTGTGACGGAGGTGAGGCCGTTTGAAATGCGCTTATGTTTTAAACTGACCATAACATTGGTTTTGCTCCTTTCAGCCCCTTTACATTGAATACCATTTACTTAACATTACAGCTCTTTATTTGCAAAGGACTGATCTAGGTTGTAATCATTTGTGTGTATTCTTCCTACTGTTCCAGTAAACAAAGAACGTTTTTTGAAAACCACGCTTTAAAGGGGACCTATCATGCAAAATGCACTTTTTGATATTTTTTTTTACATAAATATGTGTCCCCGGTGTGTCAGGGAACTCACGCAGCGTCAGAAAATAACCTCACCCAAATCTCTAAAAACGGGGGTACAACGGTGCCCAACTTTTTTGGACGTAATATGGTCGGTGTTTACATTAGCATCGCTAACACTCAGAGCTAACCTGTACTGGAGAGCATGTGTGTGTATGTTAAAAAAGGAACTCACCTTGTGGTATAACCGGCAAGAGAGAAAGCCTTTGAGCTCCATACTGTTTCAGAAATAATCCTTGATAATCCATGATATGGCGTTTCATCACGGCAGTATTTAGTTTAGACAGTAGCTGCCGGGTCCCGCATGAGCTCAGCCCCCCTCCTTTTTCTTTTTTTATCAATCTTTTTAAAGCTTTATACCCAGAATCAGCACTTTTGAAACAGGAAGTGAAATAGAGGGATATGAGGCATGGCTAGAAGGGGTGATCTGTTTGGTATTTTGAGCAAAACACTTCATAGACATGTTTTTTATATATTTTTATATATCTGAGACCTATGCTATTGCCTAAAAATAGCATGATTGGTGACCTTTAAAGTTCTCAAATTTGTTCTGATTTCCATTAAAATGCCAATAGGTTCCATTCACTTTTGTACACTATGATATTTAATTTGACTCTTCCACAGCTAGTTTTGTATTTATTATTTATCTTGATGTTGCATGATTATCCCCAATTTGAGTCTTAAATATTAAAAATACTACTTGCAATAATTTGAATGTATAGGAGAAATAGCAGTGTAATTTGTAAGCCTTCTGTCAACATCATCATTGCGCCCAACAATTATATATAATATTGTCATCAATCCCAGTGGTGTGGTATTTGATTCTTCCTTTTTTAAAGCTCAGTCAAATCTTTCCATTTCCCAGGATGCACCTTGTGACTGTGCTGCCCAATCTTCCTGCCCCGCTCGACCATCGAGAGCAACAACCCGCCATTCGCTCGGCCAGTGCAAGCACCGCCCACAAGAGTCTCCTGCAGCACCAGAGGAGAAGAGTGACACCTGCAACGAGTGATGTCACTCCTACTGCCACATCTAAAGACCACACACACGCACAATCATCCTGATTCTTCACAAACACTATACAACACTGCCATAAAATCCCACTTTTTCTCACAACTGCATGTACATACACACCTCCAACCACCTGCCACACAGGTGCACTGCCAAACATTACACATACCTGAGCACCTCTAGCACAGACTGCCCCACAAAGCCACTGCCAAATTCACACAACATCCACTAACTAACACATAACCCAGGCAATTATTTCACTTGTCTTGGACTGTACATTTTCTGATGCCAAGGACAGGGAGGACCAAAACTCCAACCCAGCAACAGGTCCAACCATCACAAAACTACCAGCAGGGCATAAAACATAAACACACACATTTATAATCTGATACATTTGACTCAACAAGAACTCAACGAAATGAAATTAATGTCTTTCAAGTAAAATTCTGATGTCAAGACTGGATGTACTAACCTCCCCAACCCTAATTAACAGAATGACAGGAAATAAAAATGGTCAGTTTTGAAATGGAAAAAACATGGAAAGTAGCCATGTCAGAGTTATAGATAAGCAATGAAAAAGTGCTGGATATCTCCAATGATTTCTCTCTGACCCTTGGCATTAACACACATGCTTGGCCGGGAGAATCAATTAAGCCTTTTTGATTGATTAGCACAATAACATTCTAGCAAGAAAAAAAACGCCACCTCTTGAAGACATCTGTTCCAGTTGCAGACTAGTATTTGAATGTTCTTTTATTACAGTTGATAAAAGGACAAACTCCACTTCTATTTGACTGCAAATCCCAGCATGATAAGACTGGGACATCGTTGATGGATTTTTGGACTTGTAAGCTCTATAAAGGCTGATTTGAGTGGACTTCCTAACATTGTTGTTTGGTAACAGACCTTAACAAAAAGCAGAGCTCCTCAGGCGGGTTTATTTTTAACTTTCCTACGTGTTCCCAGAATAGCTTTGGCCAGAAATACGGGGATGTTTTGTGGCACTGTAGCCATGGATTCAATCTTTTAGATGTAAGAATAATTTCTTCAAACGTGTTACACTCCAGATGTTGATTGGGAAAATAATTGTTTTATATGTTTTGAGATATTGAGATTCCTCTTATAACCATTGATGATCTGACAAATACAGTCCTACAGCACATTACAGTTGGTTATACTTTCTGATCGATTGGAAGTTTAACCATAAACCCAATCTGTGATTTAGTAAATCAAGATTTCGCTTGGCATTGGATAGAGATGCACTAATATCACTGTTTTAACATATAGTACCAGTTTTTCAGAGTGCCTCAAACATTTCTTTGGTTTATGCTACACAAGTCCAAACCAACAAATTAAATGTATTCCATTTCTGTTGAAAAAGTACAGAAAAAGAACACTACATTTTCATGTCACATGTGACTTTTAGAACCATATTAACATAATTGGGAAATTATTTAATAACAGTAATAATATCGACTTGATATCCATCAACTTTATTTGTGCATTCTTACAATCTGTGCTACCAGGGATCAGATATGAAGCGTGTCCAAATTCAAAATTCTAATATACCATAGCTTAGAAACGTAAGTTAACTCTAAACAGTGTCCAAGTAGAATTCAGTCAATGCATTCCTTTTATAACAGTCTTTATCAGATGTGTGTGTTACTTTATGTGCATTTAATGATTACATTCCCAGCAATCAGGTGAACCAGTGCATAATTTCTAGGTCTAGTAAGGAGATAGTTAAAACTTCCTCTTCAATCTTCTCTCACCCACAACTGTCCTTGTGTTACTACTAGACAGACGGCGCCCCTACTTTATGAAATATATTCGCAGTTTGAAAATGTAGCGTCATAATGTATTCTTGGTTAAAAAGCTAAGAGCTATGACTGTCCATCTGCAGCCACAGTAGTAGTTACTGAACGTTTTTACTTTACTTGATTTATTTAATTTGGTATTTTCAAATTGTAAATGTATGTCCTTTACGTACATGGCAGTCGAATCCAATATGCCTTTAGTAGGCTGTCTGCACTCTTAAAAGAAAATATGGGAAAGAAATAAAAGGCCTAAAAATATATAACATGGGAACAGACACAAAAGGCATTGGTGAATTAAAACCCTAAAAAATACAGTTAACTGAAAACAATCATATTTTATTCTCTTATGTCTTTGTTATCCATGTAGTTATATTTCTAATCAATCAACAGAAATTCAAAGTGCCTGTCAGATTACCTACCACATTCAAACTGGACTCCATGTAGACATACAAACAAACCCAGCATGTTCTTTTTTTCAATGGGTAAAATGGTTTTTCTGCACATAATTGCGATCATGCTGTATTAAAGCTACAATTAAGTACTGTACCAAGGTGCGATGACATAATGGCTTACAGGTAATGAGGATAAAGTATACATGTATGGTCTTTTTTATACCAAGGGTTATTGTACTTCTGGAAATTAAATTATTTTTTTGTTCATTTTATATGGATACTTTTGCTGATTTATTGCGCTAATGTTTCTATATTCTTTCTATTTGGTTATCATGGTGCTACTTTTTGTAAATTCTGCTGTGATCTATTTGAATATGTCTCTTCCACTGTCTGTGGTAAGCTAAAGTCCAGCATTTCTCCTTTTCTGAACACCATTCAATGATTCAGCAGTTTAAAATAGGGCATTACAGTAACAGTGCAAATAACACAGTGAGGAAAACCCACAGCCTAAATACTGCTGTCTGTCTCCACTGTGGCCCTCACTAATGGTAGAAAAACAACCGACTGAAACCATTCGCTTCTTCAAAAGCTTCTTGCCACAGGAATAGACTGTCTGATTTTTTACCCAAATTATACAGGTTGTTTTAGCTAAGCAATCTCATGAAATCATATAACCTAATTTAAAGACTTCCATGCGACCCAAAATAACACAGTTTATAATGTTTAGTACACATTAATTCCTTTCTTCATACTACAATGATATTTTTCAAATGAATAACCACATCTGGTGTAGTCACGGAAGAGAAAATAATTGATAAGCTAAAACTTAGCTCGCAAACAAGCTAACAGGTTCACTTTGCAAATCAGCTACAGTGACTTGCCAACTATTTTTCCTGCTCAGTTTACTGATCTTAAAGCCTAATCCACCTTGCTGCCCCTTAATATGGTGGCTATGTTTTCAACAAAGATATATTTAACTAGTTGGCTAGATGTTCTGCTTCTGTTTGGCGCTAACATAGTTAGCTGTTTGTATTTCCTGCAAACAGCTATGTATGCTAACACAGTCAACGAGGTCTGGCACATTGTACCATACCAAAATCCAAATGACCAACAAAGCTGATCCATATGTAGTGTACAAGCAGAACTTAAAAAAAAAAAAAATATATAAGCATAAGAACACGTCAACATTTGTAAACAAACCCTGTATAAAACAAACAATTTACATAAGTTTTGGCAATGATACATTTCACATTTTTGACAAAAATTAAACACTAATGCTAAAGCTATTTCCACAAATGACAGGACAAACTGCATGTCAAGACAGCATTTAGCTCTCAAGCTAACCACCATGTTATCAATAACTTTCAGAAGAAGTTATTCAGTGTCATAAGAGAGAAATCAGATACAACCCATCTGGGCTACCAGATCTTTGCCAAAAATCTCAGAATACAGTAGAAACGAAAGCCCAAAAAAGCTTGTGAAGCTGACAACAGTAGAGAGTGGCTGCAGTCCAATAATGGCTCTAATGTTAGGTTTTGCACCATTCCTTCTTTTTGGATACAATTATGAATCTGGAGGAAGCAATTAACCGTTGATCAATAGCTGTAAAAACAATCAATGGGACTTAATGTGAAATATACCAACAAAGAAAAAGCACAAACCTGGAACAAATTACCATTTTTGAAAATACCCCAATGAAAGTTATTCGAGAAATGTTGTCAGCATTCACTTAAACAATTGTGACATATTGATCATTTATAATTTCAATACAAATATTTAATCAGTGATAGAGAAATGTAACTTCTAATATAGTGTGCATTGATCTTTAAAATATTTGGTTCCAGTTCCGGGGCCTGATTGTTATTATTTATTCTCACTGTTATTGATAAGGTCACTTTGTGCCTTTTCTCTACAAAGATGTCTTGGTTAATTAAAAATCTTATTTTTCTGCAAATATTTTGCTACATCTAAGTACAAACTTGATGATGATTAATTACAACTGGAGTTAAGATCGTCTTTATTTATTGTTTTGCAGTAGGTGATTACTGCTGTGTTTACATTAATCTTCAATGGTTGCTCATCTTAATACATTCTGATGGACAATACGTGTGGCAAGCCAATAAGGGATCTCAGATTGAGGAAAACAGAAGGCTTTGCTTTAGAATGAGTTTTGCCTCATTTTTGTGTAACCAGACCTCCAAATTGTTGAAATGTGGACAGAGGTTATGCTTTGGTCAAATCTTTTAGCCAACCTCCACTGTTTATTCTTTTGCTGTTATTGCAGAGTGGAGCAAAGGCCTGTATTTTTGACTCATGATACGTTAGACTGTTCCAGTAAATGTTCAGGTTGTGGTGAAACCGCCACTGTTGTTTTGATGCTGGGTTCATGTCATAGTGCAAAACATAGTCATAGTGCAAAACACTATGGAACAATAGTTTTTTAACTTATAAAAACAGATTATAATTAGTCTGTGTTATTAAACGTCCTCCTATAGAACATCAGATGTGACATATCATTGCTGGAAATGCACCTCAGAGCTCCAACTGGTGTTTACTATAACAGATGAATTTTCCTGCATTTACTATAAAGATGTAGTGGCGCAGTCCGCATTAGACTCAAATCTTTCTCTGACTCTGATGTCATAGAGTGCCACAGTGACGCGTCCTAAAACCCGGAAGTAAACTCCTTCCAGTTCCTTCGACAAAAACCAATGCAATTTTTTCCATAGGATTTTGGAAAATAGCTCGAAATAAGGTCTGTGGTTCAGCCGGATAATATCCACATGTCTACCCTACTTTTATAATTTTCCAATCATAAATATAATCGATAGATTTATGATTAAAACATTTTTCGAAGCTATTTTCCAAAATCCTATGGAGAAATTGCATTGGTTTTGTCGAAGGAACCGGAAGTGGTCAAATGCTAACTTACTTCCGGGTTTTAGGACGAGTCACTGTGGCACTCTATTGGTCAGTTCTGTTTCTGCCTCTCCAGCCTTTTCACCTGCCTGGCAGGTGTTACATTTGCTCCCCCCCCTCAGGTTATAAGTACAAAACATTGCAGCCAATGAAAGACAGTTATACCGTTCACACAGCATCACCAGCCAATGATGGATCAGTTCTTACAGGTTGCATGGCACAAACCATGAATGTCATTATTATCCCTGTAAGCCTGCAAAGCAACATGTACCTTTTCAGCCTTTTTAACATGTGTCCATACCATTCATATGATTATTACATCTTGGGAATATGTAAATAGATTTTTAGCTGTTCATAATGTTAGCTAAACAATTATCTAGAGACTGACCTGTATATTTGCATTATATAACCTGCTCTTTTTTTTTAATAACTCTTGTTTCTTGAATAAAAAGAGAATGCAATGAAAGACAAATAAAACGAGTAAACAGTAAGGACATTTCCCCCCTTGTATTGAAATGTTAAAAGAGTTTTCAGTTTTGTACTCTATCCTTTTGTTTCTTTGAGAAAAGCTGAATGTCAACAGCTGATCTGAACCAGGTCGCTGTGGAAGTATGTAGCTCTCCATTTATAGACCACACTTGAGCATTTCTTCTGTACATAGGTGCATTTTGAAGTTGATAAAAAACTTTTAAAAGGTTGGGGATTTTTGTTTTTTCCAATCAATGTAGCTTGTAAAACAAGATATTAAAACGGCCTCCTGTTTGTCATAGAATTCACAAATAAATGTTTGTTGGAATTTAGCATGGTTCGTTTTTTAATCATTTTGTACTTACTGGTTAAAATGGCCCTTGTCGACTTCCGGTATGATGGTGGAGTGAGAAGACACAAGTTAACCAACTCTCTCAGGTCGGTCCCGAATAAACCCACGAAAGTTAACTACTCTACGAAAAAAAGTAAGAAATGAGTGGGCAAAACAATAGAAAAAACCGGAAATCCAACAAAAAGCAAGACAAATTCGGAGAAAAACCCGAAATGGACGAATCCGCTGAAGCTAGCGAACACGAGGGAGAGCTAACAGAGACACCGGAGCCACGGGATACCGCAGATATGCTACGTGCCAGGCTGGCAGCTATTAGCAATGATATCCAAGAGCTCAAGCAGGGTCTACGACACCAGCTATCCACATTTAAAGATGAACTGAAGAAGGAAGTGAAAGAAGAAATCAATAACCTCCGGCAAGAATTAGTAAGCTCACAGAAAATCAAAACGAACTACAGACACAGAAAATGTGTGTTAGCGAAGCCCAGACACGCATAGCTGAGTTAGAAGAGTGGCAGTCAGTGGCAGTCAGTGGCTAACGGTGCACTGTTGGGAATGTCGGATCATACACGGCAGATGCAAGACAAATTAACGGACCTGGAGGGAAGAACAAGAAGAAACAACATCAGGATCTTTGGCATACCGGAGGATACAGAGGGGAGCTCCGCCGTTAAATACCTGGAACGACTCCTCAGCACTGAACTCGAACTCTCCGACGGACCCCCTCTCCAGATCCAACGTGCCCACTGAGCCCTCGGTCAAAAGCCGCCCCCGAGTGCACCTCAAAGATCAATGATAGTAAGCTTTCAAACGTACGAGACTAAGGACATGATTCTAAAGAAAACATGGCAGGAACATGTTTCAAATGGGGGGGTGCTGTGGGGACGACACCAGGGCTGGTTCTGACCAATGTGCTGCCCTATAGGCAAGATTTTAGCTGGCAATGAAAAACCTCTACAAAAGACCAATACACGACAAAAAGAGAAACATATTGACATGGTTAAAAAGGCTTCAAATGTATTTAGTATTATAACATGTTTTAATTGGGGGGTGGACTTCACATCCTCTAGGGGGGTCCGGGGGTACCCCCCGGGAAGATCTTTAACATTTTAAAGTAAAATGCTTCAATCTGGTGCACTTTGAGCGCCCAATTACTAGAGACTGATCTAGGGGCTACAACTCTAAACACCCATATGAAAAAGATCGGTTTGCATTTTATTAATCAAATAAATATGTGAACATTTTCAATAACCTACCACAGCCAATAACAAATAAATGCAACTTATTTTATTTTTGTTGTTCATTAATAACTTATTTTACCAGTTAACATTTATTTATTTATGCATATTTTTAAATCTCTCCAGTTTTAAACGACATTTTTGGTTTACTGTCCTATAGTAGGCTATACATTGGAATGATTTCAAACCTGTTTTTATTTATCCTAATAATTATAAAGGTGTGCCTTGGAAATATTTGTTTACATAAATTGTGATCAATACGTTTGAGACTAAAGTTAACTATCTAAACCCTCAGAGTCCTTTACCTCGCTGAGCCTCTCAGTCTGACATGACAGAACTGTCCCTCCACATTATTGTAGAAACAGCTTCTTATATCCGTTAGCGCAACAGAACAACAATCCCCGCCGGTACCGGTGCACCCCCTCTCTCATCTCTCTCACTTTGGCTGTGAGCTGCGGGCGCCTGATAAGCCAACATCCCCCATTTCATCACTACAGCGTCCATCGTACAAGGCAAATGGAAAATGTAACCGGGGTGAAAAGGGTGTTATCTTTACTTAATTATGAATGTAGTTACATCAAGGCTGAAAATTCGTTTTTTTTGTAATATATGTTGTAGAAGTGCAGATCCCCTGTCCTCCACCAGGGGGTGCTGCAGGACCCTCAGCACCCCTACTTCCCACGGCCCTGGAAAAGGATTAAAGTAGGAGACAGGCAAATCTTTTTTGATCATGATTATGCGACAGAGATCGAGCAGAAAAGGAAGGGATACTCTGGTTTGATTGATTGATTGATTGAAAAGTTTATTAACAGCTTGTATATTGGGTACAGTACAGTACAGCTCAAAACATACAATTGTTAAGGGGATGCAGACCAGAGAAAGACTTTCGTCTTGTTTACATCAGGGTCCCCCATTTCCTATTCATCATATCATTTAAGACATACAAGACATATTTGACATACAGATGGCTTATTTACAATTTACATACAGGTGTTTTTTTACATACAGATGGCTTACTTACAAATTTCATTTTAGATTTCGTTCTAATACATCCTAACCGGACATTTAAGACATACCAAGTCTACAGATATACAGTTAGTAACAGAGTCTAAAATGCGAGTATATACATAGATGGGGGGGGAAGCTGTCCATTGTACGACAGGTTGAGATTTGTACCATTACCGGAGCCAGTTTTGCAATGCTCTCCCCCGAAGGTGCTCTTTAAGAGAGGTTTTGAAGGTAAGTATAGTTTTACTTTCCTTTACAGTAGTGGGAAGAGCGTTCCACCTTGATGTGGCATAATTGCGATACGTGTATTCCCCTTTTTTTGTGCCAAATCTGTGTTTTACATGATTTGTGGAGCTCCCTCTGGTGTTATGATCATGATATTCCTTGACCTTTGGGAAGAATTTCGACATGTACATGGGTACCATAGAGGTGTATTGGATCTTGTAGACCAGGCCCATTGCAAGTAGCTGTACTCTGTCATCTACTCTAAGCCATCCTAGGTTGTCAAAGTGGGCAGAGGTGAGGTGGGTTCTAGATGAAAGGTCAAGCAGTAGTCTGACCAGTTTATTTTGTGATGTTCGAAGTTTTATTTTTAGCGCCTTGGAGGTGCTATGGTACCATGACGTGCAAGCATAGTCATAGTACCCTTGAATGAGTGCTCCTGCCAGAGTTTTCAGGGTGTTTTTGTTTACCAGAGAGGAGATCCGGTATAGGAATCTAGTTCTTTGATTGACTTTTTTTATTACATTGGATGCCATTTTGTCACAGGAGAGGTTTGCCTCAAGAATAGATCCTAGGTATGTAATTTCCTTCTTACTTGTGACAATAATGTCACCCACTGCAACTGAGAAGTCGTCGGATTTGCTGAGATTATGTTTCGAACCGAAGAGAATGGATTCTGTTTTACCCAGGTGTAATGATAATTTATTATCGGCGAGCCAGGTGCAGATTCTGCCGAGCTCGGAGCTGAGGGTTTTTTCAACCTGCAATCTGCTCCTGTCAGAGACCAGCAGGGCTGGGTCGTCCGCGAACAGGAACAAGTTGCAGTCACATGCTGATGACATGTCATTTGCATAAATTAGGAACAGTAACGGACCTAATATGCTTCCTTGTGGAACACCACAGCTCACTGGGAGGGGGGGGGACAGAGTACCGTTTACCTCCACCATCTGTTCTCTCCCCTCCAGGTAGGATTGCATCCAGCTCACCGATAGTCTATCAAAACCAATTGCTTTTAGCTTGTCAATCAGAATGGGGTGATTGACAGTGTCGAAAGCCTTTTGCAGGTCCAGCATCACCATGCCGCAGTATTTGCCCTCGTCCACCTCTTGTTTGATGTGGTCGTTTAAATAAAGAAGGCATGTGTCAGTGGAGTGGGACGTCTAAATCCAGATTGAAATTCATAGATTAGTTTCTTGTCCGCGAGGTACTTTTCGACCTGTTCATATACTATTTTTTCCATGACTTTCGAGATGGAGGTAAGTATAGAAACAGAGCGGTAGTTGCCTGGGTCCAATTTGCTGCCCTTTTTGTGCAGGGGGGTTACTCTTGCAATTTTGAAGTCTTTGGGTACTTTTCGCTGTTTTATGGAGAGGTTAATTATGTGAGCTATGACTGGTGAGATGGCGGTTGCTGTGTCTCTGAGGAATTTGGAGGGGATATTGTCGTGGCCAGTGGCCTTGTTAGGTTGGAGGGCGCTCAGTTTAATGAGTACCTCTGCTGATGTTACCCTTGCTAGACTGAAATCATCTTTGCGTACCCCTAGGTTTTTGTAGTAGGTCATGATGTGATCTACTCCAAAAAGCCCTGAGTGGGAGGGTAATTTATTTACAAGAGTTGTGGCTATGTTTGTGAAAAAAATGTTCAAGTACTTGGCCACGTCCAGTTTGTCTGTGATGAGCCTGTTATCTGTCTTTATGTTTAAGTCCGAAAATCTCGTTTTGAGTTTTTTACTGCAGCCAAGCTGGTTATTGAGTAATTTCCAAAGTTCATGGGGTTTATTTTTGTTTTCCTCAGTTTTGACATTGATGAAATTCTTTTTGGCAGTTTTGACCATGGAGCTTACGTCATTTCTTAGTCTGTTTCTTTCAATTTTTAGTTCAGTCACGTGGGCCAGGAGTTCACTGCTCGTGCTTTTGGAAATCATTGACTGACTTTTATGAAACTCAGAGCATTTTTTGTCTCTGGTTTTCATGGTGGTTAGTATGCCGGAGTGCATCCACGGCTCTGCGCGATTTTTTACCCTGGTTATTCTTAGGGGGGCCAAATCATTGAGTATTGCAGAGAATTTATTTTTGAAACCAAGCCATGTTTCTTCAACTTGCGTACCACCGAGCTCATCTGACCAGTCCAGGCTCTCCAGTTCTAGGTTAAAGGCCTCGCTAGAGTAGTTTTTGAGGTCTCTAGATATGACTGTTTTGTGACAGCCTGCCTTTTGTTTTAGCCTTTTGCGGGTACAGAATATCATATAATGATCACTTAAACCACATGCTATAACCCCTTTACTGGAGATCTTGGACTTGTCAGAGGTCAGAATGAGATCAATGTTAGTCTGTGTTGTTTCACATATCCGGGTGGGTTGGGTGATTAGCTGGCTGAAGCCGTGCATATCACAAATCCTACTGAAGGACTTGAAGACGGACGTGTCTTTACGTTGCATATCCGTGTTCCAGTCTCCAATAATAATTGTCTCTACATCCCCCACCTCAGCCAAACACCCATCTAATGTATCATAAAAGTCACTCTGTTCCGGTGGTCTATAGATTGTCCCGACTATTACAGATTTAGCATTGTCAAAAAGAATTTCAACCCACACAGATTCAATATTTTCATGATGCAGGTCAGTACGGTTTTTGAAATTGGTGTCTTTATGTATGTACATGCAGACACCACCTCCATTCACGTTCCTGTCCCTTCTCACTACAAGATAATCTTCAATTTCAATCTCTGAATCTGTAATGGAATTGTCCAATTTGGTCTCAGAAAAGCATAATATGCTTGCCTTACCGTTCATGAATAGCTGCCTGAGTTCAGCCAGTTTGTGTCTCAGGCTGTTAGTGTTCAGATGAAAAATATGTAGTCCATTTTTGTTGCTTAAATGCACAATGTCGTCAGCTTGCAGATATTTGTCTTTGTCCGTTACAGCAACCGGCTTGCGGCCTGCCGTGTTGCTTGGAGCGGTGGGGTGGTGGGGGGAGGGAGGCTCCGTTGTAGCTTTAGCCGTTGATATGCTAGCAGGGTGGCTAACAACATGGCGGATATTTGTTGTATTGTGTTGTATGGTATTAAAACTATCTTGAAGGAAAAGGGAATTCGCTTTCAGACACCTTTGGCAAAAATACGCATACATTGGAACAACGGAGTAAAGACGTATGGAAGCGCCAGAGAGGCTGCACAAGATATGAAAGAAAGGCTACTCGGTGGAAACTCCCGAAGGCGACAATGAATCAACAGCGGAGGGGAGACTGCGAGGAGGGACGGAGTGGCAGCTAGTGAAGGGGGCAAAGCCGAGAAGGGAGGCAGCGCATCGGGCGAGAGAAAAGCTACAAGCCTACCAGATGAGAGCTTAGGACTCTTTACTAAAGTAGAGGTTAGAATTCTGAATACAAAAGCAGGTATGGCTATAAAGTTAAACTGTTAAAGCCACTCAAGGCTTATTTAAGTGAATACAATATGAGACGGCATATAGATGTTGAGTTAGTTATGTTGGACATGATTGGACTTTATGCCCCCCTTTTTTGGGTCTAGTTTGAGGTCCAATGAGGGGCCCTCTTTGAAGAGGAGGACTTTCCCCACGCACTGTGATGGAAGATTCCCACATATTTGGAAGCCCTTTTTATTTCTGGTTTGTTAAAATGAAAATTGTTACATATTGCAGAGTGGTTTCGGGAGCACATATTGAGGAAGCAGTAAAACGTAAGGATGTCTAACAGTACCAACAGTGGCGGCTGGTGGAAAATATTTTTGGTGGGGCTATGGAAATGGTGACAAAACCATACTAGGGCATTTAAAATCAGGAGACTAAATACGAACATTGTGTATCTCACTTTATTTCACATGAGCTCCAGTGTGGAACCCCACTGCACCCCCTGGGGGCGGTCTCAAGTCAAGCTGGAGGTTTTCCCTTGAGCGAGGGCAGATCACGTACCAATCACGGCCCTCGCGTTTCAAACTGTCTGAAATGAATCGCTACATCTGTAGGCTTCTCTGCTTATTGTCTTCAGGTGTTGCAACTGACTTAATATGTACATATATTTGTTCAAAATGAGTTGAGCTATTCCATATTCTTCCCATGTGCCCCCTTGCAAATGCAGAAGTGCCCCCTTGGGTAAGAGCACCTCTGTTTGAGAATCACTGAACTGCAGTAAAGTTAGCTTTGGAGGGGGATTGCAGGTGAAAGTGTATGTGCACAACTAAGCACATTATCTGCAGATGTCCTTTCCCCCTCTCCACTCTCACAGTGTCCTCTGAGGGGAAATGGTTTCAAAGAGATCACCTCAAGTGTGAAAGGCACTGACTCAGCATCACTTTGTGTGTGTGTGTGTGTGTGTGTGTGTGTGTGTGTGTGTGTGTGTGTGTGTGTGTGTGTGTGTGTGTGTGTGTGTGTGTGTGTGTGTGTGTGTGTGTGTGTGTGTGTGTGTGTGTGTGTGTGTGTGTGTGTGTGTGTGTGTGTGTGTCATACTTGCCAACCCTCCCGATTTTCGTGGGAGACTCCCGCATTTCGGACAAAATCAGATTTACTCACCACTGTTTCCACTCGGACTTTAATACAGCTACACCATTGTTTGGTTTCCATGGTAGCGCGTCTCTTTAGCAGCGCGCGCAACTCAAAGTCTGAGAGGGTGAGGAAGATGAAAACTGAACAAGAATCGACAACTCGACCCTCTGATCACTCCTTTCCTGTAAAATACAGGTCCAGCCCAAACATATGCTCCATGGTGCAACAGGCATTGCCCTTACAACTACAATAAGCATGTAAATTGTAATCTACAGCTCCGGCGACCCACTAGCACCGGAGTCTACACCTGCAGAATCAGCCATCCCCTACTGTAGCGTCACCTTGGATACGAGTCTAAACAACTCACAGGTCAGGGCGCTGAAAGGGCGCCCTTTGAGCATCAGATCTGACGACGCTGATTGGCTGAAATTATGTTTCGGCGGCATAGTTTACAGATAGCAACAGTCAGCTTGTTGGCTGCAGCTGCTCTGGCTGAGGGCTCCTTTCTACCGCTCGGACGAGAGAGGGTAATGATACAGGCTGCGGCCAGGCAGGAAACATGTGACTTATCAGTAACTTTAGACATCGTAAAACAATTTTAAACGAGATTTTATTGTAGATTATACATTTTACTGATACCAACTATATCATATTTACCTTGTTCTTTAAAAATACAAATACAAATAAAAAAAATATATTTTTGGGAAATATATATTTTTATTAATTTTTAATTTTTAATGACAATCAAACATGTGGGAAGAGGGGGGGCGGTGCCCCTAGCGCCCCTATGGGCCGGCCGCCACTGAGTACCAATATAGTGTAGCTGAACACCAAAGAAAAGAGAGAGGGTTATAAGAAAATTGAAAAAGGAAAATGTACAAATCATATTCCTTCAGGAGACCCATTTATCCAAATTAGAACATGAAAAACTGAGAAGGTACGGTTTCAGAAATGTATACTATAGTTCATATAAGGAGGGGAGGAGAAGAGGAGTTGCAATATTAATATCCAATCCAACGCAATTTGAATATGAAAAAGAAATCAAAGACAAAGAAGGAAGGTATATCATAGTTAAAGGAAGATTAGAAAATGAACCAATAACACTGATAAATATATATATGCGCCTCCAGAAAGCGATACAAACTTTTTTAAATCTCTGTTCGATGTAATCGCTGTAGAAACAAAGGGAATCTTAATTTGCGGTGGAGATTTGAATGTTGTTATGAACCATATTAAGGATACAACTAGTCACAAAAGATCCAAATGCCAATTATCAAAATTCGTAAATATATCACTGGAAGAAATCGGGATGATAGATGTATGGAGAACCCTACATCCTTTGGAAAAAGACTTTACACATTTTTCGGCCGCCCATAAGGTCCACTCAAGGATAGATTATTTTCTCATAAATGTAAATGATATTCACAGGGTAAAGGAATGTAGGATAGGAGGTGCAGATGTGTCGGACCACAAACAGTCTTCTTAAAAATATGTTTACATAACAGGACACGACACACTGTCTGGAGACTCAACACTGGAATATTAAATTCTGAACAAAGAAAGGAGAGAATAAAAGCAGATATTACAAAATACATAGAGGAGAATGACAATGGAGCAGTAGACCCTACAATCCTATGGGATGCCATGAAAGCGGTCATCAGAGGGAAATTGATTGCTGAAACTGCAAATGCAAAAAAGATTAAATTAGAGGCATAGAAAATATTCAAAAAGATTAAGAGAATTGGAAAGGGAATTTCAGAATACAAAAGAATCAGAAACAGACCAAGAAATCAAACATTTGAGAACAAAGATAAATTATTTACTCCTTGATGAAATTGAAAAGAGTGTAACCGCGGCCGCGCACACGGCCTAAAGTTTAGCTGTTCTACTGATCAAAGTTGCCCTCTAACTCAACTTTATCAAACAGCAAAAACTCCACAGATTCAATTTAAAGAAATACGATACAGTCGGCAGTCAACAAAAAGGCTTTAAAAAATGCTTTACTGGCACAAAGATGGGGTGATTTATACAAAGAAAACAATATTGACATTGCATATGATCAATTCCTGAGAATTCTTTTATCATTATATAATACACACTGCCCAATTGTCAAATACAGTAGAAAAATGAAATATGCAGAATGTCCATGGATCACAAGGGGTTTACAAAATGCCTGTAAAAAGAAAAATTCCTTGTATAGAGATTTCATGCGAAATAAAACAAAAGAGACAGAGATTAGATATAAAAAATATAAAAATAAATTAACAATTATAATAAGGACCTGCAAAAGTGAATACTATCGGAAAATACTAGACAAAAATAAAAACAACATTAAAGGAATATGGAGCATACTGAATAGTATTATAAAAAATGGGTCTAGCAAAAGGAGTTATACCACATACTTCATCGACAAGGATAAGAAAGAGGAAAATATGGATGTTGTATCCAACAGTTTCAATGATTCCTTTGTAAATGTTGGACCTGAATTAGCAGGCAAAATCCCTGATGGAGGAACACCAGACAATAAGCCGGAAAACTTAATAAAACTTAATCCTTTCTCAATGTTCCTCACAGCAGTGCATGAAAGGGAAGTAGTGATATTGTAACGAAATGTAAAAACAAAAAATCTACCGATTGTGATGACATTGACATGACTGTATTAAAAAAGGTTATAGATGTTATTTCAAAACCATTCACACACAAACTGGTGCATTTCCTAACAAAATGAAAATAGCAAAAGTCATACCTTTGTTCAAAGCTGGGAACAAACATCACTTCACAAACTATAGACCTGTCTCACTTCTACCACAATTCTCAAAAATTCTTAAAAAGCTTTTCAATAACAGACTGGACAATTTCATAGAAAAACACAAACTTCTCACCGAAAGTCAATACGGATTCAGAGCCTATAGATCAACATCGATGGCTTTAATAGACTCACTTGAAGAAATTACTAGCTCAATTGACCAAAAGAAACATGCCATTGGAATATTCATTGACCTAAAAAAAGCATTCGACACAATTAATCATGACATATTAATACAAAAACTGGAACGTTATGGAATCAGGGGTGTTGTTTGGGAATGGGTTAGGAGTTATTTAACCAACAGGCAACAGTTTGTGAAGCTTGGAGAGTGTTGTTCTTCATATTTGAACATTACATGCGGTGTCCCCCAGGGGTCAGTATTGGGGCCGAAACTATTTATTATGTATATTAATGAAATATGCAATGTATCGACAGTACTCAAATTTGTTTTGTTTGCTGATGACACTAATATATTTTGTTCTGGGGACAATGTACGGCTACTATTGGAAGAGATCACAGCTGAAATATGCAAACTAAAGTTATGGCTAAACAGTAATAAGTTATCATTAAACTTGAATAAAACAACATTAATCATATTTGGAAATAGCAATACACTAGCATCCATTAAGATAGATGGGATTTTCATTGAGAGAGTTAAAGAACATCAATTCCTTGGAATCACAATTGATGAGAAACTGAGCTGGAAACCACACATAAAACATATTCATTCCAAAGTCTCAAGAAGTATTGCAATATTAAACAAGGTAAAACAGATTCTTGATCAAAATTCCCTCTACATTCTTTACTGTTCATTGGTGTTACCTTATTTAAGTTACTGTGCAGAGGTTTGGGGCGGTAGTTATAAAACTACAACACAATCCCTATTTATTCTACAAAAAAGAGCAATAAGACTTGTCGGTTATAGGGATCATACAAACCCATTATTCTTAGAGCTAAAATGATTAAAACTGTCAGATCTTGTTGAATTCCAAATTGCACAAATCATGTTTAAGGCAAAAAACGTTCAATTACCTGGGAATATTCAGATATTGTTCAATGAAAGACAAGGGAATTATTATTTACGTGGTTCATTTAAATTCACTAATGTTAGGGTGCGCACAACAAAGAGAAGTTTTTGTGTTTCTGTTTGTGGGGTGAAGATCTGGAACAATTTGAGTGAGGAGCTAAAGGGATATCCAAACATAAAACTATTCAAAAAGAGGTATAAAGAAACAATTCTCACAAGGTACAGGGATGAAATTGCTAAACCATAACTGTTTATATTCTTATTTTGTATTCTATTTATGAATTTGTGTTTGTATGAATTTGTGTATGTGCATATGTATATATATATATATATATATATAAATATATAGAGACCATTCTCCTAACTTGCCTGTATATATTATACGAATGATTATATAAATTAGGGAAGGTTTAAGTATACATTGATATTGTCTGTTAACATATATTAAGATGTTAAAAAAAAAAAAAAAAGGGAGACACTGGTCGGATTAAATAAGTGTAAACTTCTTCCGACCCCTTTTCGGACGTGTAATTAGCAAAAGCTTTATTGTTTATTGATATCAATCAATGATACTACAGATTATTCAATTATTAATTAAATATTTCGTTTTGTTATTGCATTCATTTGTATAGTACTGTATCATGTCTGTATCATCTTTTGTTTCATTTGTATTTTCTTTGGTTTTACACGCTCGAAAAAAATAAATAAACTAAACTTATCGTCAATTGGCAACATACAAAACGATGTTCTTAAAGCGGACGTCACAATAGAGGAGGTGAATAACGCAATAAGTACATTAAAAAATAATAAATCTCATGGTAGTGATGGATGCCCTGCAGAATGGTACAAGATGTTTAAAGAAGAGCTGGCACCGCTTCTACTATCCTCTTTTAATTGGACAATTCAAAATAACAAGATGCCACCATCATGGACTGAGGCAATATTTTCAGTCATACCTAAACCAGGAAGGGATAAAGAACACTGTGGAAACTATAGACCCATCTCAATATTGAACGTAGACTATAAAATATACACAAAAATTATTTCTAAACGACTGAACACTTTTATATCAGAAATTATAGAAGAAGACCAGACAGGATTCGTAAGCCAACGTCAAGCACAAGATAATATTAGAAGAACAAACCACTGAGGATCTACCGCTGGTCAGAGAGGCTCCTGCTGTATGACTTCACCACAGTGTTAACTCCCGGCAGGGAGAAAGTAGTGGCTGACCTGCTCTCCCGCCCTGCCCCCACCCCAGCGGCCGGCGCGGGCCCGGACGCAACAGAGTCAGAGCTCATACTCATGCTCCACGCCCCGCTTCAGGCCGCGGTTTCCCTGGAGGACCTTCGGCTCATGTCGGAGGAGGACCCCACGCTCTCCCGGCTCCGCACTTACATCCGGGAGGAGCTGGCGTTTTTTTATCGGGTCAAGGACGAGCTGACCTGCTGGAACGGTGTCTGCGTAGCCCGGAGCCTCCGCACGTTCGTTCCCATCTACCTCAGGGCACGCGTATTGGCTATGGCGCACGAAGGCCATCTGGGTATCGTGTAGGTGAAACAGCGCTGCAGGGATTTGGTGTGGTGGCCGGGCATAGATTGAGATATAGAGACAATGGTGAACGAGTGCACAGCCTGCCTGGTGTTGGAGCACCACCCAATCGAGTGGTTGGAAGGTTCACCTCTGCTCCGCGCCGTCCGTTGATGAGTAGTCTTTTCAAGGAAAGGAGACCGAGTTATGAGATAAGCAATAAACTGAGTTTAATGTTAAAAGCAACAATACAAAATACAGAGCACTCCGGGCTCAAGTCCTACCACTGTGTGAGATACGTCTCACGAACGGCCAGTCAGAAGAAGAGCGCCGAGAATGAATATTGGACAGCTTACATACAGTTTCTGGGGGAGGAGTTGTGTCGGTTGCTCCTCCCTTCATATTTCTAATTGGTTGCTTCACTCCTGGGCGGGCCCTAGACAGTGAGTTGGTAGTTCTCCATTGGCCGGTTTCACTTCTGGGCGAGCCCTAGGCAGCGAATCAGAGTGAGTCAGCCATTGCTGCCCGGGAACAGAGTCTTTCACTCCTGGACAGAGCGTGAGAAATTCGGAGTCTGGCGCTTATAAGTCCAAGGCAGTTTTCATGGGCCGTTTTCATGGAGTCAACATTGGGTGAACATAACAATCTTTATCTTTGCACCTGGCGCTACTCCCTCTTTTTCCCAAGCATACATTTTACACAGACTCCCTCTTTTTCCTAAGACTATTGGCTCCTAAGATATGTCGGGCCGAGGTTATAGTTGTTGAAGCAGGTTATACAGAAACAGGTTATACAGGTTACTTTAATCCCCCTTTTGATCTCACCTCAAGAGATCAACTTACACAAAGCATTCGAAACATAACCACTGTCATTCTTTTCTACTGTGCCAGTCCCCCAATATTATATAAATCCATCAGAAGCTGGGATTTAGAGCACTTTAAACCGTCGGGAACAGCCCACCATAACAACTTCTCATGACAGTGGAGGGAGACCAAAACATGTTAAACTGCGTCCTT
The DNA here is from genome assembly GCF_949606895.1 of Notothenia rossii. NCBI lineage: Eukaryota > Metazoa > Chordata > Actinopteri > Perciformes > Nototheniidae > Notothenia > Notothenia rossii. The sequence goes on from NC_136902.1 coordinate 27,605,923, forward strand.
GTCTGCTGAGTCATACTCGTCTTCTCCCTCCAACGCATAAGCCAACAAGGGCATTTGGTACGGAGGGGGAGGGGCAGCTTTTCCTTCAATGGTGGAACTGATCAGAGGGAAGTAGATTCCTCTGCTTCCCCGTGAAGTCCTGTGTCTTTGTCCCCCAGCCCGCTGATGGCGGCTTCTGGGCCGTCTGCTGTAGGGATGTCCTTGGGGTCCTTTTCCTCCGGTCTTCTGATGGTGGCTTCCGGGTCGACCTCCTCGACGAGAGCCAGGTCCGTCCTGATGTCGTCCAAGGTCCTAGCAGGAGGTTTCCCGACCGCACACTGGCTCCAGTGGTATCAGTTGTCCCCCTTTCCTTCTAGGTGGACGGCATAGGATGTCCTCTGGGTCACTCGGTAGGGGACGGAAAACCTAGGGTTGAGCCACTTAGGCCTGATGATTTTCAGCCAGACGAACTCCGCTGTGTTGGCCTCGTGCTTCTCGGGTCCCCCTTTGGCGTCAGCAACCTGTGTGGAGAAGTCTGATACCAGCCCCTTAAGTTGCTGGAAATATGGCTTTGAACTCATGACCTCTACCTCCTTTACTACACTCAGGGCTCCTGGGCCCAGGGTACTGATGGCCATGGGTCAGCTCAAATGGGGAGAAACTTGTCCCTCGGTTAATAGAGCTCCTGATTGACATAAGGGCTAGGGGTAGAGCATCCAACCAGTTCATGCCTGTCTCCTCACATGCTTTGCTGAGTTTTTGTTTGATGTTCTGGTTCATTCTTTCTACCTTTCCCTGAGATTGGGGGTGATAGACGGCTCCGAAACTGTGTCTTAGTCCTAGGGACTGTTCTACTGTGCGTAGGTCATGGTTCTTAAAATGAAATTACTAAATTGAACAATAAACCCATTATACCCCTCCTGGAAACACTGTCCTCCAAACTATAGAGACCATGTTTCCCAAATAAGATACTTCAGAGTACTCATCTTCACATACAAAGTTATTTCAAAGTCCTATGATTCATCATCAGGAAAACTTTCACCTGTCAAAAAGAATCAGCAATGTAAAATACCAAGCTACATAGTCATCAAGTCATGCAGGGATCATGCAGAGTCAGACAAAGTTCATGCGTCATGTCTCACAATAGCCGCGTTCACACCGGAGTACTTTCCCACTTTAGTTCCGATATAGTTCCGAAATGTAGCGTTCACACCAAAAAGAGCCGGAACTAAAATTAGTTCATGAGAAACTTTTTACCCCCTTTTCCGTCCCTGCTAGATAGCAGGGACTCTCATGCGGCTCTCTTGTGAGAAAAGAGCTATATTTCTGATTGGCTGGGCGGATTGCAAACCACGCCCCGTAAAACTCAAAAAAAAGTGTTGTGAAGCCACCATTTTATTATCCTCGCATTAGCATTATTAGCATTAGCATTAGCCCAGCGCAGAAACGCAGAGAGACTAACTTATGGCAACACAAAATAAAACATGGGAGCGGTGGAGATGAGGAGGTGTCGGCGTTCTGGCGATTTACTCGGAAGGCTTCAGTAGAAGCTGCTGGGAGTCCCAGCAGCTTCTACTGAAGCCAGTCCCCAACTCCGGGGACTTCCGGCCGGGGATTTTGGGCGGCAGTATACGCCGTGAAGTTGTTTGCGGCCTGCCAGTAAACCCAAAGCAGAAGAAGAAGAAGTGACGTCAGCGGCTTCATTTGCCTAATCCACCCCCAGGGATTTATTCCGGTGTGAACGCGATCTGTACTTAGTTCATCAGAACTAAAGAGTTCTGATGAACTAAGTTCTCATGAACCTTTGTGGGAAAAGTACTGCGGTGTGAAAGCGCCTAATGGTTCAACTAATATGGCATAGTCAGAAATCCATTGCCAAAAGCATTGTGTGCATCCCAAAATAGAATCACCTTTTGTCGGTGGGTCAGTGTTACTGTAACAGTCAGGAATTGACAAATCAATTCACATTCATTCAGTCTTTGCAAAGTCTAAGTCAGTCTCGAGATCTCATGTCCTATAGTGCACTTTGATATTCTACCAGCTGGAGTTTTTAATCAGTGACATCATTGTGTTGATGTCAAACAATGCAACACATTTTTCCCCGTGTTCGCAGCACAATTTTCTTCAGATGTTTAAACAAACCAATTATCAATAATTAATAGGCAAAACAAGGAAACCCTCCTTAACCACTATAGATTCATCTTTAATCTTCTTGCTTATTCTATTCTTTTTCAAATAGTTTATCTAAGTCGTGTTATAAGCATGGTTAGATTTGTAACAGAATACAAAACTAACTGTATTTAGCACTTTATTTTTAAAACAAGTAATCTGATTACAGTTAATGAATATATTTTTGGAACACTTAAAGGAATTATTGGTGGAAAGGTTTCCTCACAAAATGTAATCTTCATTACTAAAGCTAAAACCTAAAGAAATCATCACGGAACAGTTTTCTGTCCTTACCACTTAATTGTTTCAATAAAAACAAAAAAGCATTGTGAAAACTCCCACTCTTGAGAACATCTCAACACTTTATTCCATCTTAGCATGAATGTTTATGACAGACACGCCCTATTAATCCAAAACGGTCTTTAATGGTATCAATTGTGAACTCTCTTAATATTAATTGTAAATTCAACGTATGTTCTCTTTAGAACAAAGATAGGATGGTTGCAGCTGAAACTGGTTAATAGCAACTTCCTGTTAACCTAGAAAAGCATGTTGTTAAGTTGCCAAAGTGCTTTGTTTTGAACGTTCATCAGTATTATAATCAAAAAGAGAAATATGCACGTTAGTTTTTACTGAAATGATCAAATAAAGTCAACATTTCACTGAGCTGTGTGGGGTTTGCTCAACTTTTAAAAGATGTTTGAATGGTGATGTACACAGTGATAGGTGTTAAGGACTAACGTTTATAATAAATACATTTGTATTGATTTTAAGATCTTTTCATACAATCATATGTATTGGGATCATTTGTATTAATGTGGACCAGAGGGAGAGGGTGACGAGCATAAATTTCACTTAATTTTTTTATTTCAATTACAACTTTGGTCATGAAGAATATGTTTTTCTGTTGTCCACGTTCATAAAGCATAAAACAGCAGCATCAGAGCACGGTGCAGAGTCTCTAGATGAGGCCCTCGTTTTTATTAAACATCCATTTAGTCCGTTGTATAGAACACTGTAGTTTCCATAGTTTCACCACAGCAGCAGACGCACACAATGACGTCCGCTGGCGCATCATAAACACGTCAGATAGTGAAAGTGCATTCGGATTCTCTAAAGTACCGCAGTCTCTTCTCCTAAGTCCTTTTGAATTCTCCTATCCACTATCCCTTAACCCCGTGATGTTTCACTCAGAGGTCAAGGAATAGGAGATCCGGTTAGAATTTAGGAGCGGATTTTTGGATTATCGGAACGCAACCATGGTCTAGCTGCGGCCGCGGACAGTACACGACACTACACGACACGCCCACCTGACACGACCCTACGGTAGCTGAGAAGGGTCTAGCTGCGGCCGCGAAAGTTGTACTTCCAAATATGGTCAGAAGAGAGCACGCCCAACACGTGAGACGCTGACGCAAGGATATTTAAGGAGACATGGAGGTTTACAGACAACAAACAATATGGCGCACCGAGTACAGGTAATTAACGTATTGTGGTTTTAGATATAATTACATACTATTTGGGTTCTCGTTTGTTTGTCGATGTGGCAGTTTAGCGCAGTGTAATTGTGTTTATTTTGCTGATTTGTATTTTAAATATTAAATGTAAAGGAATGGAATACACCACCTACGGGAAACAGCGATGGGGTCGGGTGCGCTGCCAGAAGGGTGGGAGTGAAGGCAGAGGGTCTCGACGGACCAGACCCGGGTGACAGAAGCTGGCTTTGGGGACGTGGAACGTCACCTCTCTGGGGGGGAAGGAGTCGGAGCTTGTGCGGGAGGTGGAGCGTTACCAGTTGGATCTGGTTGGGCTCACCTCTACGCACAGCGTCGGCTCTGGAACCTTACTTCTGGATAGGGGTTGGACTCTATTCTTCTCCGGAGTTGCTCAAGGTGTGAGGCGCCGGGCGGGTGTGGGGATACTCACAAGTCCCCGGTTGGGTGCTTCGTTGTTGGAGTCTACCCCA